>NC_056751.1:555836939-555944439 GCF_019279795.1 Protopterus annectens | reverse complement strand
CTGGAATCAAAGAGAGAATGAAAATGGAGGAAGGAGATCACAGATTGGGAATGATTTGTCAAAGCAGGTAAACATCCCACCAAAATGAACATATTTATACATTGAAGAATATGGCCCTTGAAAGGGATAGATGCAGAAAAAAAGCACAGATAGGGGAAGTAAAAGCAGTGGGACTTTATTTTAGAAATTTATAAGTAGAAAATTACCGTATGGGTAGCCTCAAAATTCAGAGAAACAGGTATCTGTTTCACTTCTGTATGTGTAAAACAGCTTCAGTCTGAAAGGTATTTTGTAACACAATTTTGATCTTAATTTTAGAGGTTGATAGGGAATCGGGAAATTGCTGTGACTGGAAGTAGTACATTTCAGACTGATAGGGAATCAGGAAATTGCTGTGACTGGAAGAAGTACATTTCATACTGAGTTGGACAGATGTGGCAACGGGGATATCACGGGTCATTTTTTCAATAGAATGGAAAGTGGTTAGTTTTTATGGAACACACTCCAGAGGAGACAAAAACAGGTGGAATGGAAGGCAGGTTGAGGTAACAGACTTACAATTATTGGCCACACTGAGGTAATTTAGTGAAGAGATGAAAAGACATAAAGCAAAATAGGAGGCAGGATCTAGTTGATCTTATTTTTAGAAAAGAATTTAGCCCTGTGCAGTTTGCCCTGACTAAGCCATCCAGTTCACCGTCATGCAGGACCATTTAAGATGACCAAATGAACTGCTCTGTGTTAGTCAAGCAAAGTTGTATATTTAAACTGCATATTTAAAAAAAAATATCCAACCAGATCATAAGCCTTCATGAGTGACTATACAGCCTTTGAAAGTTATGTAGTAGATATAACACACAGCCATCAAAACAGAAGAGGAGGAAGACAGTTTACTGTTTGTAGACTTATCAAATAAGTACCACATTGCAAGGTCAAATGAAAGATAAGTAAAATGGGGTTGTTAAGTAAGGAATACAGATAGCTCAATTTGCACTTTGAGGAGAATATAATTCAAATTTGTTGGTCACATTTGGGTTGCACAGTTAGGCTTTTAAGGACCCTAGTGGTTGTTGGCCTAGTATATACCCATGAACCTATTAGAGTAACTACATACAATGCCAAATGGAAAGGATGGAAGGAACCATTATTGCAACAGTGACATTTTCTAAAGATTTACTATTACCATAAGTGCTCTACAAAACTTTAGTATCCTTTCTAGGAAGGATCATTGTAACAGTAAATAATAATATGCACCAAGGAGTGACCAAAAGGAAAATTCCTCTACAGCAAGAATTGTAAGTTGTTAGATAAGGTTTTGAGGGACACACTCCAGAGGAGACAAAAACAGGATACATTTGGAAGGCAGGTTGAGGCAATAGGCTTACAACTATTGGCCATAGTGAGGTAATTTAATGAACAGATTAAAAGCCATAAGGCAAAATAGGAGGTAAGATCTAAGTATAGAGACTCTACCTTTGACTTTTAGTAAAGTTTTAGCCCTATGCAGTTTGCCCTGAGTGAGTTTTTATGTTTCCAGTTGTGTTGTGTACTTGGGAGCTGAATTTATGTTGATTATCATGATAAATACCAATAATTGTAGCTATTCAGTTTCTAAAATTGAGGTGCAGCTAACTGAGGCAATATACAACGGTTTTCTGGAGAGAGAATAAGTAGAGTTAGAATGAATGTGGAACTCAGCGGGTGTTAGGGATGGCTTAGACAATAATAAACTGTATATAAAAGTACTTCTTGACCAAATAATTTGTGTTCTACAGCCTCTTTAACTAGAAAAACAGTAGGGGTCTCCCAGCAATAATAGCTCAGCATTGGTTGTCTCATTAATTTCCATTAAAATTCTGAAATGATTGGATGGCGTCAATGCTGGCAGTCAGCACAGAGGAATTACCCTTTGACCTATTAATGAGCTGCTTCCTGTGCCAAGGGTAAATGGTTTGCATTTTTCCTTCTTATTTTCCATATTGTGTGGCCTTGAGTAAGTCACTGAACCAGGCAGTACTCTGTGAAATTTGGGCTAAGTTCCTTAATGGTCTCCTGGATAACATGTCTTGTAACTACCTATGAAGACATGAACATCAGTGCTAACAAAGGTGCTATGCCTGTCAACCACCTCTAAATCAGGAGTGTCCAAATCCTCCTCTAGAGTATGCTCAATCCTTTTCTTTTTAGAAGCAGCCCGTGACACTGTAAGGAATTCCAAGACATGCAGCATGGATTGCAAAAACTCATTAAATCCTGAGGCAGTTGGAAAAGATCCTGAAAAAGAGCTTCAGTGGTAGAGTGGGATGAGGAACTGCCCAGCTTAGGTTGAGGCAAACTGGCAGACAGACATCTTGGTATGGGCATCTTTCAACTTGGTTGTACAGGTGTAGCTGACTTAGAGGTCTAGGATCATAGGCAGATGTCGGATACCTCTATTTGGTCTCTGCTATCTTGTAACATGGGATATTGCCCTACTTTTCACTAACAGCAATGCAAATATCATTGCCACAGGACCCCTAGAAGGCATCAGCATTGAATATCACCATAAATAATAGTACTGTGGATATGCCCCATGAGGACACTGCAGCATCCAATAGTGTGGTAGCCTCTAAAAGGCTAGTGTCAGAATCTTCAGCAGAAAATGACTTTGAGTACAGGGTTTGCAAATGGGCATTTCCAATTTCTTTCAGGACTTAGGAAACCCTTGGATTCTGAAATGCTGTCTTCAGTTCCTTTTGCTTCTCCATATGGTGCTTCTCTAAGTGTTTCTGATTTGACAAGTGGCTACTGGAGGCTTTGACCAATGGCATGGTGGAATGAGACCAGATGAGTAGCTTCCTGTAAATCATGTAATCCTGGACAGTTTCCACACGATAAAGAATTGACCTTGGGTTCAGTGCAGCTCAATGAGGCAACAGTGCACATCATGCTCCAGGCAGAGAACAAATACACCATTAGGTTGATAGTCCTTATGTGGGATTTACTTCCTGCATTCATGGCAATTGTTAGCTTTCTCAAAGTCACCACCAGATATCAATACAAAATAAAATTAGTAATAATAAAGCAGTTAAGAAAGCTTTCCTCAACAGAACACTTATCTGAAACCTTGGAAGAATCCAACATGGTGGACAGATGATGCGTTTAACAGCATAAACTTTCTAAACTGCAATAAGACAGATCCGAAGATTGCATTGGCTGATGCCTATCGTATACCATCAATGTCCTAACATCCAAGTGGTAGGGAGTCAGCCAAAGTCAGAAGGTGCTCTGGTAGAAGGGCTAGTAGTAACTCCAGTCGTCATGTCTGCAAAAGTGAGTATTATGATAAACATCTTCGATTATCCCCCTGGTGTTTGTTTGATATTAAATGTTGCGAACACTAGATCACTGGTTGTTCTTTAGGTTCTGTAGAGAATGACGTTTGATCTCTGTTTTGGGGATCTGCCACTGAAGAATTTCTTCTGTAGAGAAAGCTGAGAACTTTCACTTCCTTGCAGGCTCTTAAGGAAAAGAATATGTTTTCACTTTTACTAATTTTTCTTCCCTTTCAGTCTATAACCATTATCTATGTTTTCTGACTTCTTTAACTTTCAGGGCTTACAACTTTTATTATTCTTAGACTTTTTCTTTTAATGACTTTACATGTTTCTCAGTAAGGTGTGATATAAATCTGTCAATCATATCATTCCGGTGACAAAGAGCTGGACAGTGGACAACGTGAATTTGAACAGACTCCAATGCTGCAAGAGCCATGCAGTGGATGTAGGATGAACAGCTCATGTCAGCTCACATATCCTGGTGGCAGACACCGGTGGCTCCCAGTTGGCCAGTTGTGTATGGTGTGTATGTGTGTGTGTGTGTGTGTGTGTGTGTGTGTGTGTGTATATATATATATATATATATATATATATATGTATAAAAAAATAAAATATATATATATATATATATATATATATATATATATATATATATATATATATAGACACACACACACACACACACACACACACACACACACACACACACACACACACACACACTCATTCATATATATATATATATATATATATATATATATATATATATATATATATATATATATATCCCCATTGAATTCGACTTACATCTTTATTTCCAAATGTTATACCTAACACAGAAATTTCATTCATTCACTGTAAAATATATACCCCCAATCTCTATTACATCACCTAAACCTTTACTTTTCCTTTTCTCTTTATTTTAGTATGTGTGTGTGTGTGTATGTGTGTGTGTGTGTATAGATATGCACACATGAACATGTGTATGTGTGCATTTTTGTGTGTACATTTGTGTATTTGTGTGTGTGTATGCGCACATGCGACTAGGGATGAAAGGAGGAATCCTGTGTTGTGATGTTAGTGCTCTTATATCTCTGATGGACAGAGGCAGTCAATAAATCAGCATCTGTATAAATCAAATTTGTGGGGAATATCTGGGTAGCACAGCTAGTCTTGTACACCTCTCAACCGTACCAAATTTCTCAGTTTTTGCCAGTTTTGATTTTCAGAAATGGGGTGCCACGATTCCGGAGTTGCACCCCTTAATTTCCAAATTTCTCTGCTTGTTTTTGTAATTTTTTTCTTCCGGCTAACATCATCACATGCAGATGCCTACACAATGATGTCAGCTCCATGAACAGCCTGTCAGAATTGGCTGAGGGCTCCACTGTACATAGTGTGCATGCAAGCAATTTCAAACTGCAAGAATTAGTGGTTCTTTTCACAACCATAAGCATTAATGCACTGTACTCAGGTCAGGAGCATTTTCAAGCTGCTTAGTGGTTCTGGTTTTGGTCTGCATTTTGAAGCTGACAAGTCAAATAAGGAGGGAGTGTGTGTGTGTGTGTGTGTGTGTGTGTGTGTGTGTGTGTGTGTGTGTGTGTAATGCCCCAGTTAAATATTCCTGGTGTCTTGCGTTACACAGGCTCAAACCCTGTACCTTGGATACTAGTGGCAAGAGCCTGAATTTCCTACCCACCACCACTTGTGAAAAGTCTCCACATTTTTGCCTCATATTTTTATTCTGTTCCTCATAAAATCTGTGGTTTTCTGGATTTTTGTGGCAAATCCATGAGGACTGGATTCACTAATAACAGGCATTTGAATTTCAGACTTCATATTCTTCAGAAAAATACATGGCAACACAAAACCTTTTATTCTGTCAATTGTCTAAGTTTATAAGATCAATATTTGAAATTTGTCCCTATTTTTGAGGCTGTATTCCTGCATTATTGGCTTTGTCCAGGTTTTTTGTGCTAAGAGGTTGAGCGCTATGGATGGGATTAAGGGTTCTCCTTGGAAAGAAATGGAGAGAAGAGGAATTAGACATTTGAGCAACACAAATGGACAAAGTTGCTCTGTTTTGTCCTTACTGATTATAAGATTATGATGTAAGACATTTTTTTAAATATCATTTCCCTTAATGCATGGTAACGGTAACTAAGTTGGTCGACTATGGAAGATGTTCACTGCTGAGCAGCAGACTAGACTGAGCAGCAGTTAGCGGGTAGGTAGTCCAGTTATACAAACCTTTGGTTCAGTACTAAGATACTAAAAGACATGTAACTGTGCAGCTACAGTGCAGTTAGCGGAGGTGCATAAAGCTGTACAATTTACCACCTGGAATTTTCAGTGTGATATTCAATTTATTTTGTACAGCTTACAGCACATAAGTCTTCGATTAGCCTCCTCACACCAGATGTTTAGCACTCACACATGCACCCTGCTGGGGAAGAAATAGTCTTAACAGTCTGTTAAGGGACTGTACAGAATTTGTTCCTGTATATGAAAGGGACTGGACCCAGTATTTAGAATTTGTGTACATGAAAGGTTGCGGGTTTGTTTTCTTCTTAAATCTAATGTTTTATAAAACAGACAAAGGTTAGATTCTGTTATGTTGTTCTTGGAAGTGAGGGAAGAAGGTAAACTTAAATGGTGACAAAAGCAATCATTACCTGAAAACACCAAACTTAGACTTTAGCACTTCCTAGACATAGTGCTACCTTGATTCTTTGTATTCTCAAAACAGTGCATGTAAGACATTTCACATTTCACTTGATTTGTTTTATGATTCTACGATTATTTCTCTCACACACTCTCGTTATGCACAACTACTATCTAACTGCATCACTGCATTACCCAAAGATTGATTTTTAGGGTTTGATGGTATGACAAAAGTAAATTGTAAAGCATTTGGTCATATGTATCAAAGGTTTTAACCTTATGAAAGAAGTCTGCCATAACATGAGGCAGCTATTTTAGTGACTAATTTTGCCACTTTTTCTCATGCCTTCTGTTATGTGCTTTGTTTGTTCAGGCTTGAAATGTAAGTTAATCTTTAACCCACTGAACTGAATTCGCTGAATATTTTTGGGGTTATATTCCCCCATTATTGGCTTTGTCCAGCCTTTTTGTGCTAAGAGGTTGAGAGCTATGGTGAGAACTGAATTCACTAAATGATAGCCATTTAAGTTTCAGCCTTCCTATCTTTCAGGAAACACATGGTGGTAACACAACATTTTATTCTAGCAACTTTCCAAGATTATACAAGCAATGTTTAAAATGTGTCCCTGGGTTTTGGTCTTGTGTCCCCCCGCCCCCAATAAATTTTGGCTTTTTCCAGATTTCTTGTGCTGCAAAGTTGAGAGATACAGTTGAGTGTCAAGTGGATTTTGGAAGGAGCTGAGAGCTTCAGGGAAAGAGAAATTTAGTAATGCTTATGCTAATTCTGCTTGCATAGTTAGTAGCATAACAGGTAGAATACTTGTTTTTGATGCAGAAGGAGGTTCTACTCCCACAGTTTGTAGGTGCATTGCTGATACTGTACTGTGTTGTACTTTTAAAAGAGGTGGATGCTGCAGTCCTGAGAATATCCTCTTTGGCGGCGATAACTATTAACTATGAACCTGTTATCAGTTTGCCATCCATTCCCTATTGCAATATTACTAGCTTATCATTTTTGTTGTTAATGTAACAGGCAATTTATTCCTCAAGGGTAACAGGCAGTTTATTTGTAGATGAAACAATGAAATATAAAGTTGTTTGCTAGCAGCAACCTCTTAATTAGTTACATATCTCTTTAATGTGGAATTATTTAGATGACTTTTACTTCTGCAGAAAATTGTGAATATTTACTGATACTGGTGGATTGTAGAAGTTTGAGTAGACTTTTATGATGGAAATGTTCTGAATTGGGCAGTTGTGTCATTATTGGTTCATGCATTTTGTTTCATTGTTTAATGGAAAAATTAAAAAAAAAATTTAAAACACCCTCTAACAACTGTACTGTATTATACAAGGAATATAATTTAATACAATCAGGAAGGTGTAGCAAAGAACACATGTATGTTTCGTGTGCAAGGGGCCTATGATTTGAAAACAGCCCAAAGGTAATTTTCATCTGCCACTGGCCAGATGCATTTTCTTTGAATGTGAATTTCAGTGCTGTTTCAATAAATGTGAGTTTCAAGGGCAAAGAAGTTTTAATGCTAAGTCTATTTTCATTGTGAGACTGCATTGTTTTGTTAACAGATGTCTATTAGTGTTTGTGCTGTAAAATGTAAAAGAAAACTTTTAAATGAAATCCAAATCATTCTAGAAGTAAAGCAGTATGCACATTACAGTGTTTATGGTACATGGGGAGAAATAGCCAAGTAATGGAACATTGGAATGGCTGCGGGTGTGTGTGTGTGTGTGGGGGGGGGGGGGGTTGTGTATAGGGAAGCCCCATTCAACCAGGATTTTGTGAGGTGGGAAGTGCAACAAACTCACAAGGCTATGCCACTGATCAGTAGGCCATGGAGAATGACTTTTGGAGGTCCTAGCAAACTATAATATTTTTTTGCTAAGATTAGAATACTGCCTACCATTAAATACCCTACTTTTACCATAAAACCCACATACTGCAAGTCACCAAAAACAAAATCCTAGGGTTCATCATCATCTCCCTTCCCAGTGAACATCATTGCTATGCATTTAAAAAAATGGTTACCATTTACTACAGAGTCTGGGGCCATATTTTGGTTGTCTGTTCTTCAGTTTGCGTTTGAAAGTTGATATCTCACAATTCCATTGGAGTGGGTGGGGTTACATAATTATGTATGCAAATTTTATGTTACTCAGCATACAGATTTGTACCTAATTTTCATGGGCCTTTGTCCAGATTTTTGATGTTTCCATGTTGAGAGGTATGCAGGGCCCTTGTGGTCATTAGCTTAGTATACATCTATGAACCTATGTTGCCCACATCAGCCACCAGAGGGTGAAGTTAAGGCCATAAGAAATTCCTCCATAGCCTGTACTCAGTATGATGCAGGCTGATAACAGGTACAGAAGTCACAAAGTAATTCTATGTCTGGGGAGACTGAATGGTCACCTTAGTGCCCCAGGGATGGCCAGATTAGACTGAACAACAGGAAAAGGTTTCTTCTTCCTGCAACAAGCAAGCAGACATAGGAGTGTGAGCAGTGGCACAAACCATCCTCACCACTGCCTGGATGATAGCCTATTAGGTGGCTCTACTGTCTATAATGGGGGGGGGGGGTTGAGGTAGCCAATGCAATATAAAGTAAAGGCTTGGGTCTAATTAGTGGAAGTTTGATGCTTGGTGGGTGGACAATAAGAAAGGCTATAACTTCAGGCAAAGCATAGAAATTTTTTATCAGGCCCAAAACAGAACAAATACTGAGTGTTGCAATCGTTAGGTACTCTTTGCCATCAAAGCACACTTGTTAAATGATGTAGAGGGAGAAGGCATAATCTTATTTACAGCAGTAATAGGTCTAAATTATTTACTTTCCCGAGGAGAATATTGCATTTTATATGACATCTTATTGAAATAAGGATCTACATAGCATAGTGCAAGCTTCTATGTAGTTATCCTCTCCTGTGTGAGTTGAAGGCTTATTGACTGTTTTTTTATCAGACAATGAAAGGAACTGCTGAAAGTGATAACCATTGTGCATTTATAAAGCAGTCTCACACCACCTGCTTCAGAAAGTTCAGAGACACAAGACCTGCACTGGACCTCACAGAGAATAATCCCAAATCTGGAAAAATAATGGTCAGATACCAGGAAAATAAAAGATGAGTAAAACCTGTTACAACGAAGACATTGAAGAGGATCTATTCTTGGAAGAGCAATATTATCTGAACATCAAAAAGGTAAAAATAGTTATTTTTAACAGACAGGTAGTCAAAGAAGATCTAACCAAAGACACTATAACTGAAAAATTAAAAAAGAATGACAATGTGGCATACAACTGGAGATGGAAAATTAAGCACATGGTAAGTCCAGCAAAACCACAAGAAAATGTAACATTAGTGCAACAAAGTGCAGACTACAGACACAGTGTTGCTATACACTGATGTTAACTGGATTTTATTCATGTTTAATAATATATGAAAAATGCTACTTGGTTTTATTTGGGTTACCCTTATTTGTTCTGCAGTACTCATTAAGATCTACCTGCAGTTCCATTTAGCTCCTTGCATTGTCTATGCTGAGTTTCCCCATTTGCTGAATTCCTTATCAAACTAACTTTAAGAAATGATTTACATGCTCAAGAGCCAAACTGGGGCTGCATTATACCGCTGTATGTGAGTTATGCCCCATGTGAATGGTTTGAGAGGAATGCAAACTCTGGCAACACACCTCATTATTGGTACCACGCTAAGACTACTAACAGAAGTTTGCAGTGAAAGGATGTTCAGCCTTCTGTCCATCACTCTCATCTGCAGTTACAAAGCAGAAAAGTACCATCTGGCGTTTAGAGAGAGTTATTTACTCAGTTTACCGTTTAGGAAGATATCTCCATAAAACAGTATAACCCAGCTGTATAGCTTGTAGGCACAATGCATTAGAAGTACTGAGGTGCTGCTGTAGCTTATGACCAATTAAATTCCAAATCAAGACTTGTTTATGATGACTTGGCACATCATGTTACAGAGGAAATACATCATTCATGATCTTATGATGGTTTCAACTGTTGCCACCTGCAGAAACAAACAACACCAAGGACTGACGGTAGAGACTTACCCAAGGTGCCCTTTTAGGATAGGTCAGGAGCAAGAAGGCAAAAAAGTGTTCAGAATAAAACAAAATATGAATCTAAAGTAGGCAACAGTGTTACCATCCTAGCCTGGTCTTCACCAAGGGTGACTCAAAGGCATGCAGAAGCAAAGGTCATAACATAGGTGTTAGCATACTGTTGTATTATACACAAATGCATACCAGTAAAAGTGAGCTGGAATCATCCAAATGGGAGGGGAAGCACTTTGTTATGCAATCAAAGGTGGGGAAAGTACAGCTGCAAATAGACATTCTAACTGTATAAATACATTCTATGTCATTGCAATTCACTATCAAAGTAACAGCCTTTAAGAGCAGCATAGAAAATAGTTTTAAAAGTAGTACATTATTACACTTATTATTATTATTTTCCTCTTCCCACCCAAGGACTGATTATTGTGATTCTTTTGTTAAGAAACTGTACTATTAACAACAGAAGTCTGCATGCAGTAATGAGGGTTAGTACATTTTATGCCTTTTTGCCTTTCTAAAAAATAATTTTATATGGGATTTTTTTGTTTAAACAAATTGCAAATAAATGCTGAGAAAGTACAGTTGTATAAGATCTTACCATAACAGTAAATGTCCTATTTCTCAGTGTTCCAGTGTTCTTTACTCTTGGATTATCCTGCTGAGGATAGCTAAACATCTGGCTAGCACATCAAAGCTTTTATACCTTCCAGGTGTTATATGTCAGACATATGTCCTACATGCACTGCGTAATATACACAAGTGATGCACAGACGCCTAATCCTCAGACAAACTACAGCAACTAGTAACCAAAAAACAGCCAGTCAGCAACAGCAGTAGTCCAATGAAGGTCTATCCTTCAGCAGTGTCCCAGGATAACAGAAAACACACAGCTCCTTCTTCACAATGAAGAAGATTTTCAAGAAGTTTCATGTAATTAAACAAAAAGCTCTTCAATCAAATAAAGTTTTATTCAATTTGTATTGTTGGGAGCTGTGTGTTTCCTGCTATTCTGGCACACTGCTGAGGGACAGTCCTTCATTGGACCACTGCTGTCCCTGCCTGGCTGTTTTTTGGTTACTAGTGCAGTTTTTTTCGATTCAGCTGTTCACTTTGTGTTTTGCTAAGAACTACAGCAACACCATAAAAAGACAATAATATGTACAACCAGTAATGGAAGAAGGAAAAAAGGATGGAAGAAAGACTCCTTGACCAGAAGGAGGGTAACAAAAAGTAATAGGTGGCAGCAGGGAGGGCGAGAACACTGCAACAGTGAGAATTAGATCTACTGTTATGGTAAGATCTTACACAATTGTACTATGTCCTTTCTTATCACTTTTGTAGCATTCTTTACACTTGGGAGAGCACAGAAGCTACTGAACAGTATGGGAGAAGGAAAGCATAGAAGATCCCTCCACAAACCCATGAAGGATGGCCCTGGAAAAACCTACCATGGCCCTGGAAATGACATCCAACTTGTAATGTTTGATAAAAGTGTGAACAGAAGACAAAGTATCAGCTTCCAAGATGGATCTAGTATCCAGGCCCTTGAAAAAAGCATCAGAAGAGGTCACTGACCTGTTAGAATGAGCACAAGCAGAACAAAAAGAAAGCTGCTTTCCATAAAAAAAATAGCAAACAGAAATCCAGGAGGAGGTGGTTTGCTTAGACACCACCAAACCCAATTTCCTGGCATGAAAAGGAAACAAAAAGTTGCATCAATTTCCTGATATGCTTTGTCTTGTTCAGGTTATATCTGAGTTGCCTATGTAAATCCAAGGTGTGAAGAATCCCTTCACTAGAAGTCTGTGGAGAAGGGGAAAAAGGAAGATGAATAGGCAGCCTCAAGGGCAAATCATTAATCACCTGGAGAATAAAAGATGGACTGGCACGAAGAGACACACAATCCTGAGGAAAAAACAAAAATGGAGGAACCGCCATGAGTAGTTGAAGTTCAGAGACCCTCTTGGAAGATGTAAGAGCTGCCAATAATATAATCTTCCAAGTACAATGTTGTAAGGAAGAAGAAACTGCAGGCTCAAAGGGGGGACTTAGTCAGTTTCTCAAGAACAAAATTAAGGTCCCAAGAAGGAGTAATAGGTTTCCTATAGTCCGCATGGATGCTTTTTAAAAACTGAATTCAAAACTAAAAGCCAGAGGTGGATTAGAAGTAGACAAGCCAAAATGGCTGATAAATGAACTTTAGCAGATGAATAATTCTAAACCAGATTTGAGCAAATCGCACAAATAAGAAAGGACCATAGGAACTCCCACAGAAAAAGGGACACCTTGCTTGAGACACCAAATAGAAAACCCCTTCCATTTAGTCACATACGATTTTCTAGTTGTGGATTTTCTGGCCTCTTGTAAAGCCCAAAGCACATCCTTACAAAATCAGTGCCTGAAATAAATCAAAACACTATCTCATAATGTGTCAAATGAAGGGTGGACAAGTGAGGATGAATGAGAGATCCCATGTCTTGTGTGAGAAGATCTATCCTGTGAAGTAACTTGTAATGATTTCCTCTGGCCAAGTGAAATAGAAGGGGAAACCACTGCTATCTGGGTCAAAAGGAAGTCATGAGCAAGATTTTGGGGTGTGTCCACATGATCTTATGCAGGAGCTTTGATAGTAGAGGAAGAGGGGCATAGGCATACAGAAACACCCCCTTCAAATAAAAACACATGGCAGCTACTTTCCAAGCCAGAGGACTTGGCACTCTAAAACAGAATGGATGGAGATGTCTGTTCAGAAGGGAGACAAAAAGATCTACCTGAGGAGTACCCCACTGATGTAAAATGCCCAGAAACACCTCCCTGTGAAGCATCTATTTGTAAGAATTTGACCTGGATCTGCCAAAAGAATCTGCCACCAAATGTTGCTCTAAAGGAATGGAAACTGCCTGAAGAACCAAGGGAAATTGGACTGCAAAATTCCAAGCCTGAAGAGCCAGCCTGCAAAGAAGGTAAGATTTTGTGCCCCTTGCTTGTTGATGTACCACATGACTGTGGTAGTTTCTGTAAAAAACTTTATAGGACCTGGAACCCAAAGACAATGAAAAGCCTGGAGAGCTAGTAGTACAACCCTAATTTCCATGATGTTTATATGGTCTATCAGTTGTTGATGGGGCCAAAGACCCTAGATTTTTACGTTCTTGGTGGAGGCTCCCCAACCAGAACAGGAAGCATCCATATACAGCTCCTGAGTACAGAAAGGAACCCAGAAAAGCAGACCTGGATTCTGGGAAATCTGGAAAATCAATCTGTGTAGCTTGAGTTTGGCAAAAGGAACCATGAGAATAGTGGATGCCATGTACCCCAGGGCATAGAGAAATTCCCTTGCAGGAAGAACTGGAAAAGGAAGAAGAGACTGGAAGTAAGTTATCAAAGATGGGACCTTGAGAGGTGGGTGATAAAGCTAACATTGGAATGGTCTAAATCCTGCAAGCCCAAAACACCAGGTCCTGAGATGGAGTCAATACAGACTTTTTGAGACTGTGGGTGAATCCCACGCTGCCAGAAGAAACATAGTGAAGCGTGGATTCTGAACTAGGAGCTACTGGGGGGGGTGAAGTAAAAGGTTGTCCAAATAAGGGAATATTTGGATTAACTGCAGTCTACATAAAGCTACCACAGGGGCCAGACATTTGGTAAAGACCCTGGAGCTGTAGAAAGAATCAAAGGCAAATCAGAGAACTGATAATAACAGGAAGAAACAGAAAAATGTAAAAATACCCTGAAGAGAGAGTGAATAGGAATATGGAAGTTAGCATCCTACAAATCTAGAGATACCAGAAAGGCTTGAGGAAGCAACAAAGGGAAATGTGTCTGAAGAGACAACATCCTGAAAGAAGGGACCTTAACAAATGTGTTGAAAGATGACAAATCTAGAATGGGCCTCCACAACTACTCCTTCATGTGACCAGAAACATTCTAGAATAAAAAAAGGTTCTGTGCTGAGAAAAGGGGGCATGTTGGATGGTTCTCTATTCCACCAGATCCCATAGAACCAAAGGAAAATGAGGCAGCTGGCAAGGAGGAGGCCGAAGAAGGCCAGAGCATGGAGGAAGAGACTTCCAAGCCATAAAATAACCATTTTGGATAATGGAGAGTACCCAGAAATCTATGATTATCTGTTGCCAAACAGGAAAAGAAAGAGTCAGCCTGAGGGACAGAAGAATTGGACCAAGGATGGAATGGAGGTTGGATGTCAGATACAGGCAGATTTGTCAGAAAAAGAAGGTTTTTCACCCCTAGAACTCTGAGCAGACATTTCTGCAAAAATTCACTTAGGAACCCTGTTGCTCCTAGCAGGCTGTCTAGGCTAACTACAAATAAAAGAAGGTTTAGAGGGATAATTCCTTTGAAAGTCAGGGACAGGGGAAACAAAGATTTGCTTCAGGTCCTGCATAACCCTATCCTTATCTTGAAGAGTTTTAAACAATTCTGCATCAGCAGTACCAAACAGATTCTAGTTGTCTAAAGGGAAATCTAAGTCTGACCTTAATGTCTTCACGTAAGGCTTGAAGGTGCACCCAAGTGTATTTCTTCATGACAGAGCCAAATGCAGCTGCCGTAGAAGTGGCATCAGTAGCATAATAACTGCATTTAGTGGAACAGCAAACCACCTGAGAGGCAGAACTCAAAGGAGAAAGAGCAGAGATCTAATTATGCACATCAGACATATCTGTCAAAATCCATCAAAGTTGGGAGAGAAGAGCCAGAGCATGCCTAGTCAGGTAAGTCTGATAATTAATCACCCTAAAAGCCAAAGTAGCAGAAGTACACACTTTTTCCCCATACATTTCACAGCACAGCTGCCCTTGTCAGAAAGTAAAAGCTTGGAAGAATGGAGCAGTTTATATGGCTTATCTCTGTGGACATGGACAAAAAACATCAGGATCAGATGAAGGATTTTTATACAAATAATTAAGATCCGTAGGAACATTATGAAATCTGTCTGGCTTCATAGGGTTGGAGGTTGACAGCTATGAGCCTGAAAAGCTGCAGAAAAGGTATCCAAGAGGGCAGCTAAAACAAGAGAGACCACAGAAGGCCTGAGCAAGTCCATTTGCAAGAATTCATAATATCTGTTTTGAAACTCAGAAACCTGGGAACAGTCCCACTTAAAGTGTTCTGTCATGCAAACTACTGTATTCCAAAAAGATAATTCTTTAAAAGAAAAATCAGGGAACAGCTAATCTTCTTCACCAAACCCCAAGGCAAGAGGAGGGTGGATCTGGGAGGAATATTCCAAAGACTCTCCTCCAGAATCCAACTCCTCGTCAGAAGAATCAGAATCCCTAGGCCTTTTAGAAAGGGTGGAAGACTAGGGAGCAGAAGCAGAGACAGACGACCTTTGCTGGAGTTTATGGGCATTGAATAGCCCCTGAGTAAAATCCTGCTACTTTTCCTGAGAGTCCTTAGACACAGAAGCCACTTTTTTTTTTGCTTCTTTTTTAAAGGAACATCTGCTTTAACAAATCTAGGAGCCTGAGTTTGATGAGGGTACCAAGCACCTCTTCCCTAATAAATATTTGGGGAATCCCCCTAGGCCCCTCACATATAATCATGTTCCCCTTCTAAATCTGCACTTGACATATGCAGAGCCTCAGTGGATGTGCAGGTAGATAACTGGGTGTCGGCCTCCAACTGGGTTGTGGCAGAAGGGACTAATGTTGACACCAAATGATCCTTAAATTCTTCATCTGACCTGATGGAGACATCTGGTGGAGGATGGACAGAAACAGGATTAGTACATGCCTTCCTGGCTTTTTCATAAATGGCGGCTGAACGTCAGGAAGGGCAAATGCAGCCATGGTACCCTAAGCCAAAAGCTTCAGACATTGGTTTTCTAAATAAGCAGAGAATGATAACAGATGACTGTGTAATGTCCTACAGACAAATCTGTTCAACAATTTGGAAAAATCTCACACTATGAATGGTTGTGTGCAGTACCCAAATGAAAAGGGCACTTCTTGTGTCTATCTTTATGGATAATCTGCCTCTCACATTCACATTTTCCCTTCCTGGATGACAAGAAAACAAACTACAAGAAGGAAAAAGAAAGGAAGGAACCCCATTGGGGCACTTATCTTTAGAAGGCTCAGTAGATGAACCAACTCAGTGAATGGCAAACAGACTGAATTTAGAGGTAGCGTGTGGACAGGCGGCAAAGAAGTACTACAGATTAAATGTCTCTATATGACATATGTACCTTACACTTTGCATGTAGGACATATGTCTGACGTACGTCACCTGGAAGATGTAAAGGCTTTAGTATGCCTATTCGGCTATGCTCAGCAGGATATTTCAAGAGTAAAGAATGCTGCAATAGTGATAAGGAGGGTCCTTGTTCGTGCAAATAAACAATGACATTGAATGTTGCCTGCACTTTCTCACTCCTAACATTACAGACCACTGATGTCCCACAGCAGTAGGAGAGTAAGCAGACATTAGGTGATTCCCAATACAGAAAAGCAAGAGCTGCAGGAAACAACCTCGCTCCTTCCAGTACCGCAAGCATTGTGAAAGGGTGACATGATCATTGCAAGCATTGTGAAAGGGTGACATGATCATTGCAAGCATTGTGAAAGGGTGACATGATCATTGTAAGCATTGTGAAAGGGTGACATGATCATTGAGAGATTTGTCAATAAATATCCTGTGAAATTGTGAACATGCTGGAGGATATGATGGTCACATTCCTGCAGCCCAAATCTGAGATAATTACAGTAATCCAATGGGGAAATAACACGTGCATGTATAACTGTTTCAGGATTGTCGCAATAAGTAGCTGGTCTGGAAAATGTTTCTACGATGGTAGCATGAAGACTTGACAACAAGAATTATTTGAACCTTTAATGAGAGCAGGTTGTTTAGGAACACAGTAAGATTATGTGCCCGTGATACATACTCTAAACTATTAACCCCAGTGTAAATCAGGGGGGAAATAGATAGACCATGTAAAGGGCAAATAGAAGCAAGAATGCCTCTATCTTGACATTACTACACCTGAGTCAGCTATGAATAATTCAAAAATGAATAAAAGGGAAGATTTAGCTCAATATCATCTGTATAAATGTAGTAACACATATAGCATGAGAAATAATGGAACCAGAGGTGTTCCTCGAGTAGCTCTACATCAAAACAGCAGATGATTCTCTGAAGTATTCATCCCAAATACCAATAGATGAACATGTCAGGGGGAAGACATAAACCATACAGTGATTGTGGAAGAAAAAAATCACAGTGGGTGCTCTACCATTTGTTCTGGATTCATGAAGAATAGTGACAACAGTTGAAGAGAGATCTAGAAGAAAAAACATGGAATAACACTGCTGACTCATTGCTAAAAGGAAGTTATTATCATCTGGCATCAAGGAAGTCTCAGTGCTTTATAACAAAAACTAGATCTAAGAGGTCATGACACTATACATACAATAATATATATATATATATATTTTATATATATATATATATATATATATATATATATATATATATATATATATATGCATACATATATTTTATATATATATATATATATATATATATATATATATATACATACATATATAGTATATATATATATATATATATATATATATATATATATATATATATATATATATATTATATATATAAATATATATATATATATATATATATATATAAATATATATATATGTGCACACATACATACACACAAGTATATATGTACGTGTTTGTGTTTGTTTGTGTGTGTGTGTGTGTGTGTGTGTGTGTGTGTGTGTGTGTGTGTGTGTGTGTGTGTGTGTGTGTATGACTTCAACTGAATATATATAACTTCTTCAATAACCTTTCCAATAAGTGGATTATAGCAACCAGACAAACATTTTCTAGGTCATGTGGACTTTTTCAGAACAGGGACACTAATGAACACTTAATGGATCTAGAGGAAAAAATCTCTCCTTTCAAAACAAAGACCATACAGTGCAGAACATAACTCATCCTAGAGATTCTAGCCAGTTAAGTATCATCCCGGTAGTTCCAGGATCCAGCATGCAGTGTGTTTGTCAAACACAAGAAATTAAATTAATGATTTCATATTCAGCTTACAAGAATTTAGCTTAACTACATTTTGGAAGCTCCACAACTGGCTAACTGACCATTTCAATGGAAAATTTTTGAGGAAAATTGTTCTTAATCTTTACAGCAGTATCTAAAATTGTGCAGTTACCTCATACTCACAGGTTGAAAAAGCTTTTCAGGTCACTAGATAGAATATGCAACCCCTGCATGAACTGAAGCTAAGATGTATATCAAGGTACTACAGAAATGCCAGGTGACACCCATGCACTGGCCCAGCAATCAAGGAGCCTCAATCCTCACCACTAACACCAGTGAGGAGTGTCCATATAGAAAAAAGGGTAATAAATACACACACAGTAAAGTACAATTTCCCTTAAGAGCACACAGAGATCACAGTCAGTCTGGGGCTGGTTTCCCCCTTTCTCTCCAGGTCCCCAGTAAGACTCCCCAGTGGCACAGCTATAGGGTCCAGATCTTAGCCTAGTGGGCAAGCTAAAACCTCCAGCACCCTCTCTGTCCAACCAGTGCTTCATGTCCCTACCCAAGTAGCTGACACACAGACACTTTGAGATAAGAGTTTATACAACCACACAGACACTCCTGGGGAAGGCTGGCGCAGGTTCTCCAGCTGTGCCCCTTTTACCCAGACTATATGGTAGAAATCACTGCTATCACCCAGCTAATATTTATCAGCTACTCAAAGGCCCTTAAAAGGATGTCCCATTATTACTGTGCAATGTTATTATCCAAATGGTAAGTGCAACCTAACAGTGAAGACTTATATGGAGTGACTTGGTACAGTATGGCTATATACATGCAATGTATTCTTAGAGCTAAATTATCTCTACACAAAACAGCTACAGTTGAAAAGTTTAAAAATATTTAATAATAAATAATAAAAACACAAGACAATACTTCTTACTACACAGTGCTAGTCAAGAGTTCAGATATCACAGAGAAAAACGTAAAATAATACCCTAGAAAAGTTCTGACATCAACACAAAAAAAAATCTAATCTTCCTAATTCCTAGCTATTTCTAAGAGAAAACACAGTTCTAAAATCCTACATACATACAGACTCAGGCAGAGATCTGGAGAGTTGGAAGTTCTCAAGACAAATGATCTAAAGCTCTCATTCTTTCTCTCCTTAAATTGATAACACAGTACCACTGATTAATTTCAGACTGCAATATTTCTTTCTGGTTCCCAGGCTAACAGAACTCAGGGGTTAATAGCCCTATTGATCTTGCAGCTGGTCAGGAAACCAGATCAATAATAAAAAAATTATACATGCAAATTCCAGCCATTAACTCTGGCCTTAAAACAATAGCGAGAATGCCTTTATCTAGACATCTCGGCTCCGAGTTTTGACATCAAAGAATTGACTTATTAACATTGTTACAGCGGAGTGCACTGTTGTTACATTTTTGCAGCTCCACATTTAACACCATTTTCCCATTTAAGAGAACAAGCCTGCGGCTTATATTAATATTTACAAATGACAGAATTATCTACAAAATTCTATCTGGCTAGGCTGGCAGCCTTCACCTATCTTCCCGCATCTCCCCCCCTGGAGAACTCAAGATAGTTTTTCAAGTGACCATTGAGAAACATTGCTTGAGAGGGTTATGTCTATCTGAGTATACCTTACCCCATTCCCTGTCTTGAAAGCCCATCTGCATTGACATTGCTAATCCCATTGTGGTGCTGCACTGACATATCATATGCTTGCAACCCTAGGCTCCATCTTAGCAACTTGGCATTTTGCTGACTGGCCTTGTTTATCCATGTTAGGGGATTGTGATCTGTCACTACAGTGAATTTTCTTCCATACAGATAAGGCTGAAGTTTCTGCAGTACCCACACCATGGCTAGACATTCCTTTTCTACAGCAGCATAGCATTCCTCCCTGGGTTGGAACCTATGACTGAGATAAACCACTGGGTGCTCTTTTCCCTCTGAAGAAATCTGGCTAAGTACAGCCCCCACCCCATGGTTTGAAGCATCCACCTGCACAACAAATTCTTTGCTGTAATCTGGACTGGCTAACACAGGGGGTACTCCCAAAGCTTCCTTATGCTCTTGGAATGCCTGCTCGCATGTTGGGGTCCACACTACCTTATATGGCCTGTTCTTCCTTGTCAGGTCAGTGAGGGGAGCAGATATGGTACTATAATTGGGGATGAATTGTCTGTAGTACCCTGCTGTCCCTAAGAATGCCCTCACCTGCTTTATGGTAACAGGTGCAGGCCATGCCTGAATAGCTTCCACTTTGGCAGGTTCTTACCACTCCCCACTCTATGTCCCAGGTAGGAGACCTCTGCCATACCCACCTGACATTTGCTCGGCTAAATGGTCAACCCTGCCCTCTGTAGTCTGCCCAGCACCTCCCTGCCATGTTGAAGGTGCTCTTGCCAGGAATGGCTGTAGATGGCAATATCATCCATGTAAGCAAGGGCACACCCTCCTGCTCCTGCTAGGATATGATCTACCAGCCTCTGAAAAGTCGCTGGGGCATTTTTCATCCCAAAGGGCATTTTTGTGAACTCATACAAGCCAAAAGGAGTCACAAAGACTGACCTCTCTAGCATTGGGAGTCAAGGGCACCTGCCAGTAACCCTTGGTAAGATCAATAGTTGTAAGATACTTAGCCCCACCCAGCTGCTCTAGGGTCTCATCTGTCCTAGGCATGGGGTAAGCATCTAACTCTGTGTGCCTATCTAACTTCCTGTAGTCCACACAGAACCTGGTGCTGCCATCCTTCTTTGGCACCAGTACCACTGGGGAGGCCCAGGGACTGTTGGACTCCTGAATTACCCCTAGTTCCAACATTTCCTGTATCTCCTACCTCACAGTCTGTTTGACTCTCTCAGGCACCCTATAAGGGGCCTGCCTAATAGGCCTTCAGGGTCCTGTATCCACCTGGTGCTGCACCAGGTGGGTACACCCTAGTTTCCCAGTGGACATGTCCCCAAACCCCTGTAACACTGCTCGGATTTCTCGAACCTTGGTAGGAGACAGCTGCTGGGACATTGTTACCCCCTTCCACTGAGGTGTCAGTCCGAGCCTCACTGAGGAGATCAGTCAACAGATCTCCCTCAGACTCCTCCTGCAACCCACTGCAAGTACTCAGCACAAAGGCCTCCCTGTCATGGTAAGATTTCATCATGCTAACATGGTACAATTTGTGCCCCTGCCTCCTGCCTAGCAGTTCCACCATGTAGTTAACATCACTTACCTTTCTTACCACCTTGTAGGGTCCCTCTCAAGCTGTTTGCAACTTGCTGTGTCTGACAGGAATGAAAACATTATTTGCTGCCCCACAGCATACTCTCTAGCTCGAGCATTCCTGTCATACCACACCTTTTTCTGTTGTTGGACTTCTGCCAGGTTCTCCTGGGCCAAGCCCATGAGTTCCCCGAGCCTTGTCCTGAGGTTTAGGACATATGCCACAACAGACTCCTTGTGAGGTTCACACTCACCTTCCCACTCATTACGAATTAAATCTAGAGGTCCCCTTACCCTATGCCCATTCTGCAACTCAAAGGATGAAAAACTTGTGGATTCCTGGAGAACCTCTCTGTAAGCAAACAACAGATGGGGCAAATATTTGCCCTACTCCCTCTTAAACTGGTCTGCAAATGCCCATAGCATGGACTTGATTGTAGAGTTTAACCTCTCAGCCAGACCATTAGTCTGGGGATGGTAGGGGGTGGTCTTCATGTGCTTCACCCCACAGTACTTCCACAGACAAGCCAGCAGGTCTGACATGAAATTGGCACCTCTGTCAGTTAGTATTTCTTTTGGGAAACCTACCCTGTTGAATACCTCTAAAAAAGCATTTGCCACCCTTTATGCCTTAATGGAGGATAGAAGCACTGCCTCAGGGTATCGTGTAGCATAATCCACTACCACTAGGATATGCTTTTTCCCTGTGGAACTTGGGGTACTCAGAGGCCCCACAATATCCATAGCTACCCTCTGAAATGGCTCCTCAATCACAGGCAGAGGCATCAAAGGAGCACTCACCTTGTCTCCTGCGTTGCCTATCTTTTGGCACTGCTCACAGGTCCTGCAGCACCTTGTTACATCTCTGGAAATTCCAGGCCAATAGAAGTTCTGCATAATATGTCTCTTTGTACGTTTTATACCCATATGACCTGTAAAGGGAATATCATGGGCTATGGCTAGAAGTGCCAGATGGTAGGTTCTAGGCACTACCAACTGCTGTACCCCCTCAGCTTCTAGCCCTCCCTCAGGGGTCCACTCTCTATACAGTAACCCTTTGTCCCAGTATACAGATCCCCCCTTCCCTTGAGAATCAGGTGCCTCCCTAGCTACCTGCCTCAGGCCTTGCAATGTAGGGTCTGAGAGCTGAGCCTGTCTCAACTCTCTCTTTGTAACCCTTCCCAGCTCCTCTTGCACAGGAAGTCTGGCATCCTCTGACAGTGGTGCCTCACTGTCAGCCTGGGTACTACTACTCACCTCTACCTTTGCTGTCACTCTGTCCAAGGGAACATCAGTAACCACAAGCAGCTGTCGCTCAAATTCAGTCTCACTGCTACAGAGTAGCTCCCCCCAGAAGTAACCATCTCACTAGTCCTGGATGCAAGTATGCAGTCTGTCTGGGTCTCCCCCAGGCTACCAGAACCACATGCTTGTCTCCTAGCCTGACTGCGTGTAACTGCATAAGCACATGGTACTGTCTCATCCAATTCCTTCCCTATCAGGACATCTGCAGGATGGTAGTTCAGTACCCCTGTTGTCTCAAGACAACCTACTATTGGCATTTTGTCTTCCCCACTTACTGGCTCTCTCACCTTTTGTTCCCACCTTGCCTCAGTGGACATCTGTATGCCACATGGCCCCACATTCAAAACATTTAACCCTAGCTCCTGGACGTGTACCTGGACTAGTGGCTTCCCCTGCTACTGGCACATTCTGTTGGAGCAGTCTGTGCTGCCCACCATGGGTTCCTTTAGACCCATGAGCAGTACTGGGAGCCCCTTTCCTGTGCAAGGTTGCCCTGCTTGCTAGGTATAGGCCTCCCTTCTTCCCCAACTCATCTGAAGTGGCACATTGTCTATCAGCTAACCAGATCCTCAAGTCCTCAGGCAAGGTGCTAAGGGCTTGTTCCCTCACCAAAAAGTCTGCCAGCCCTTCAAAAGTAGTGACCTGACATTGAGTCACTCACCTATGAAAATAAGTGCTCAGTTCAGCAACATATTCACACAAACTTTCATCTGCCTTGCGTCTATGCTCACAAAACTTTTTCCTATACATTTCAGGTGCTAGCTTAAACAATTCTTTTTTATCAGCAGTATAATCAAAATATTCACAATCAGCAAGTTTAGACAACACAGTTACAGCTTTACCATGGAATAAGGTGGTCAGGAACGGCACCCAGAGCCTTTGGTCAACATCATACTGTTTACATATCCTCTCAAACATATGAATGAAACTATCAAAATGATCCCCCTCTTTAAACTGCGGAAGAAATTTACTGACCTTTTGTGTTTCTGGGGTCCAGTTACTCCCTTCTCCATTATCTCCATGACTCTGGTGAAGAGTCAGCATCTCCTTCTTATGCTGCCTCTGCCTCTCCTTTTCCTCAGCTTCCAGGTGAAGCAGTTTCTCATTCTCCTCAGCCTGCAAACGCCACAGTTTCTCCTTGCCCTCACTCTTTAGACAACTCAGTCTCTCAGCTGCTTCTAGTTCCAAATGCCTGGCCTCCAACTCAAGTCTCTTTAGCTCCACATGGATTTTTAAGTCCTCTGCAGAAAGGTTGAGCTGTCCATTATCTGAGTGTGGTACGTCCCCACTGCCAGTCTGATCATCCTCCTGGTTGCTGTTTTCTGATGCAGCTGTGACCAAGGCTACAATCAGGTCTGCCTTAGTCAGGTTTCCATGCACCAGTCCCCTAGCCTGGCATATCTCAGCCAGCTGGCTCCTTGCCAGCTTTCTGTACTCCTCTGCTGACATGCTGCCTGCTCTCCCTGACTAACTAAACTAACAAAAGAAATAAAACAATTGTGATCTGAACTCTGAGTATTCACTGCATGGCTGATTTAGAGTACAAAAACACCTTCAGTAATCACTGTACACAAGTTACAGGAATTCACTCTACCCACACCAATACAAGCCAATTAGTATTTGCCAACCAATTAATATGTGGTGTGGATATCCCACCACTGCCAAACAATTAATATGTGATGCCTGTGTACTGACCCAGCAATCAAGGAGCCTCAATCCTCACCACTAACACCAGTGAGGAGTGTCCATATAGGAAAAAGGGTAATAAATACATGCACAGTAAAGCACAATTTCCCTTAAGAGCACACAGAGATCGCAATCAATCTGGGGCTGGTTTCTCCCTTTCTCTCCAGGTCCCCAATTAGGCTCCGCACTAGCACAGATATAGGGTCCAGATCTCAGCCTGATGGGCATGCTAAAACCTCCAGCACACTCTCTGTCCAACCAGTGCTTCATGTCCCTGCCCAAGCAGCTGACACACACACATACTTTGAGATAAGAGCTTATACAACCACAAATACACTCCTGGGGAAGGCTGGCACAGGTTCTCCAGCTGTGCCCCTTTTACCCAGACTATATGGTAGAAACTATTGCCACTACCCAGCTAATATTTATCAGCTAGTCAAAGGCCCTTAAAAGGGTGCCCAATTATTGCTTTGCAATATTATTATCCAAATGGTAAGTGCAACCTAACAGTCAAGACTTATTTGGAGTGACGTGGTACAGAATCACTATATACATGCAATGTACTCCTAGAGTTAAATTATCTCTACTGAAAGGTTTAAAAATATTTAATAATAAATAATAAAAACTCAAGACAATACTTCTTACTACGCGATGCTAGTCAAGAGTTCAGATATCACAGAGAAATACGTAAAATAATATAGTAGAAAAGTTCTGACATCAACACAGAAAAACACTTAGTCTAATTTTCCTAATTCCTAGCTATTTCTAAGGGAAAACACAGTTTTACAATCCTACTTACATACAGACACAGGCAGTGCTAGTGATGTTGGATGTTCTCAAGACAAATGCTCTAATGCTCTCATTCTTTCTCTCCTTAAATTGATAACACAGTACCACTGATTCATTTCAGATTACATAATTTCTTTCTGGTTCCTGGGCTAACAGAACTCAGAAGTTAATAGCCCTATTGATTTTGCAGCTGATCAGGAAGCCATAACAATAAGATAAATTATACATGCAAATTCTAGCAATTAACTCTGGTCTCAAGACAATAGCCAGAATTCCTTCATCCAGACATGTTGGCTCCAAGTTTTGACATCAAATAATTGACTTATTAGCTTTGTTACAGCAGAGTGCACTGTTGTTACATTTTTGCAGTTCCACATTTAACATAATTTTTCCCATTTAAGAGAACAAGCCTGTGGCTTATATTAATATCCACAAATGACAGAATTATCTACAAAATTCTATCTGTCTAGGCTGGCAGCCTTTACCTATCTTCACATGTCATCTGATAAAAATTTGTCTTTCTTACTATTAAGTGAAAGGTAACCACACACACCTGGAATATAAAGTCCTGTCAATGTTTTTTTAATGTAATTGGCAGGCAAAATAACATGGATAAAACCAAAGCCCTCTTAACATAAGGGAACTCCCATGTGAATTGAGCAATCATAATGTAAACTTAAATGTTGAAATCTCTCAAAACTAGCCAATTTGCATAATCTAACATGGTGCTCTAAGTTTGGAAGCTTTCTTGTGTTTAAGTTGATGATAATGGAGAACACTGGGCCAAAAGTAAGTTGTGGTCAAGAATGCAGTTTGGGGTATAGCTCACAGCAGTAATACTTATGAAGCCTAGCCCCTACCCCTTTAAAAGTTAAAAGATTAGGTTTTACATCAACATGCAGTTTCTGAACAATAAGAACTATGAAACTGTAATGCTGTGTCATTTTTGACTATCTGTAGCCACAGCGATTTACCAGAAAGTAAAATAAAGTAAGGAGGCACAAGGCAAACATATGGGAGAGAACCACAGAGGTTACAAAGTAAATAGAAGGGGTTTTGCATTAAGGAGCATTTTCTGAAAGATAAGAATTATAAAAACTGAATGAGTGACATTGTTGACTGACAGTAATTCCCAGTTATTTAGAAAAACATATGAGGGGCAAGGCAAAAATATGATGAAAAAATCAGGTTCATTCTGCAAAATCAGATAGCTGTAAAGATGTTTTGTTAATTTTTATGCTCAGTTTACAAGGTAGGCAGTATTAAGTGCTTGACAAGGGTGGCAAGAACGTTTAATTTGTCTGCTTAAAAGTGTACCTTGCCGAGAACTTCAGATAGTGATTTTTCACTTGTTAAAATACTGTTGGTGATAGTTTAGGAACTTAGAGCAGCAGAGCACAGCTGTCAAACTACACTACTGCAGTAACCTTCTAAGCATTAGTCACACTCACTCCCATGGTCCAGTATTCTGTATTATTTCAGGACTTCAGGAGTATAGGCCGCTTTGGAGCACTGACTCCAGGATGTTGTATTTAAACTTTTTAGTATTTGACCATTAATCCAACTTATTTTTAAATGAACTTAATGTCTTAAAACTCCAGGTTTCTACAGGGATCACATTTCATAAGCTGAGAATAATCAAGAGTTAAAAAAGAAAACATTTGTCTCTTACAAGTCCTTTTTAAAAAGATGACAAATGTAAAATTTCAAAGCTTAAATATTCAGGAGTCGGAGTATATTTCCAAATCTAAAATTGATCTTCCAACTCTCATTGCTAAAGGTACTGTAAGCCTCACATAACCTTCCCCTTATAAACTTAAAGTGGATACTGTGAAGGTTTAGCTTCTGTAACCTTACTGGATAATCTAGGCCTTTGCATGACAGAATTATCTTACGTTCTATTGAACTAGGTCTAGCATATTAGTTTTGTTAGTTAGGTATACACAGAATATAGCATCAAATAAGACGTACAAAGCTCTAAAAAGAACATTTGGTATTTCTGGGTCCCTGGTGAACATGGTTTTCAATATCAGGTCAGTTTGTCTAACTGATTTGTTTCTTACAAAGTTGGATTTTCATTAAAATAAAGATTATCAGAGACAAAAAAGCCAAGGTATTTTCATTAAAATAAAGATTGTCACAGATGAAAACACCAAGGTCTTTTGTTATTCTGATATATTCAATCACTGTGCTACTAAACCTGATAGATCTGTCTAGCCTATAGGTAGATAAACTTGTACTGTTTAACTTGTCCACACCACTGTAGTTGTTTATCCATGTAGCAACCCTTTCCATGTACGATTTAACCTATTCAGTGTCACTGAGGAATGTTACCACAGCCCCTATTTTTCTATCACTGGCATATGTAAATATCCTCCACTTGACTGAACTAGGTAGAGATGAAAAGGCAAGGTAGGAATGAGGCAATTTATGAATTTTTGCAGAAGACATCATCATCAAGTTACCTAGTTAAGAGTACAAAAGAAAATATCTGCAACTATGGACATATTCAGAAAAGCTGATAACTCCCACAAGGCCTAAGAGCCATAGCAAACCATCATCCAAAAGAAATGTCAGTGCCTCCACCAGTACTACCTGGTCTAGGGCAATGGATAACAGACAGACAGACATTGTGGAGTGGCAGCAGACAGATAAAGAACAAAGTTCTCATTTCATCCAGCCAAGCAGCTGTTAGTATGCCATGTCAACCTTCCATAGCATCTTAGAACTGATGAGTAGGCTTTGATCAACAGTTTCAAAGGTCATAGGAGTACAAGACATGTCTAAATCAAAATGGAACTCACCTCCCTGAGTATTGAATGCACATAAAAAGGATCTCATTCTGCTTGCAGTTTCATCCCTGGATGATGACTGGTGGAAACATATAGTTCTTCTGAAGGTGCATTAATGATGTATCACACTACTGTACTAATAACTTTAATGAACACTGATATCCACGCTTGTTGCAATATTAGCATCAAAGCTGCTGAACATCAACTGTAAGAGAGTATTCCTGGATCCCTCAAGTTGAGCAACCTCAACCTGAGCATATTTAGAGGCATAGGGGTGTATTGGGGGTGGAAAAGTATTTGTGTATTGCAAAAATTCCCTTTAAAAAACTGATGGAAATATGATAATTTTTTTTTTCTATTTATGGGCGCACTGTTTCCTCTCCTAATGTACTGACAACCCAGGAACCCTAACTGAGAGTTGACTTATTTACCCAAGAATGAGGCATCCAATCTCTTCTCCCCTTCTAGTACTCCACAAGGGTACCCCTTCATTTACAGTAAGACATAATGAAACACAATAGAAAATGAGATCTCTAAGGTGGCCAAAAGAGTTGCAGGAAATCAAAAGACCCCTGACATAAGTAACACCCATTCTAAACTACCGCACACAAGTATATCACTTTTGAGTCATAATGATAAAATCAGTTTATGAAAGCTAAAATAGATTTTTAGATAATAACATACTACAAGTACTTTGTCTGACAGATCTTTACATAAAGTGTTACAGAGTTTGTAGAAGTTATAAAAGTTGTTGTACAAATGCCAAAAATTCCTGACTAGAAAAAGAATGTGAACTCAGGCTTAAACAAGGAGGTTAACTTCTACCTGACAAATTAACTTTTAAAACAATGATGCCATGTTAGTCACACTCTAAGAAAATGAATAGTTGACATCTATACTAAATGTAAAATGTCAGGAATTAGCTTGCTTAGTTTGTCAGTAAACATTCATTTGAAGAATCCTTGATATCCAGTAGGTGTTAGCAAAATGGCTTGTAACTGCTGCTGAAAAAATCATGGGCTGGTCATGGCATGTACTAATCTTACTAGATTAAATCATCTCACAAATGCACACTCCCTTCAGCAGGCAACTAGCAGGTATTAAAAGATGTTGTAATAATGTGCACTTCACTTAGTAAACATCAAAATGTAACCATATAGGTCATCATATGATTATTAGTACCCAGTATAAGGCAGTAAAATAATGTCTGCTTAGCAACCAAAGGGCTGGGTCTTACACTTGAAGCACAACAGTGCAGCAGCTTGTAACAGCAAGCATAGTTAAGTTGTGCATCACCCGTACTGACCTGGTGTTTTTTACGCAGGCCATGTTCTTCCCACGCAGCAGCAGTATGTCCTAATTACATTACAAAGTGAGGTCATTGTTCTCTCTCACCACACTTAGAAATACAATTCTCTAAACTTCTGCTTTCTCTTAAGTGTCACATTGTTTAGCGTAAGTCATTCTACATTTTAACAGTAGCAATGCTATTAAACAGACTTCTTCATCAGTTTTAACTGATCTATAAAAAAGAGCTTCTAAATGACTTGATTTTGTCTCACAACTGTCTAAAGCTAGGTTATCTCACTGCTTGTCAGTTGATAATGTTGTTTATCACCAGTAACTGACAGTTTGCACATAAAAACAGCAATATTTCCAGACACTGCCTTTGTACTAACCCCATCTGTAATTGAAAGAGTGACATAAGAGCTTTGCTAGGGCTGTATATATGAGATCTGGCTTTACCTTCCTTTGCTCTGCTCAGTAATTTTCAGAGTTGCACTCTCAGGCAGCAGACAGCGTGAGTTACAGCTAACGGATGGAATCGGTAAAGACGTCACATATATCACGGAGACAACAAAATAAGATATATTTAATGGACTTTTCCTTAACATGAGGCTATGTTGGCATTACTTTAAAGAAATAAAAAGCATTTACTGATGAGAAAAACGTGACATTTTGTTAACTGTGTCCTTTAAGTTAGAACAACAAATTGCTCTGAAGCAAATGTCATTCCATTTAAAACAGCTTAAATAGCAGCAGTCTCCCATTTTTTGTAATAAAAGCATCTGATTATTATAGTCATTTAACAATACAGACATGCACTGGTGCTGGAACACAAGGGAAACTAGCTCAACCTATCCCTCCTCACAGAGCCTATGTGATAAGGGTTGCCTCAATAGCAATAAAAAGCATCGTTCTATGACAGCATCATAGGGATATATCCTACTGTGGCAGGTTGTAAAAAAAAAAATTATGCCAGTCAGCATGAGCTGAAAACACACAACATAGCAGTAATATAGATGTTTTAAAATCAGTAAAAGCAAACTGTACAACTTAGGAGCTTATTAACTACAAGGATGCTTGTAAATGTAAAAAGGGGCATTTTTCTTTGGCATTCAGTACGAAGTCTGTCAGTGTATCATTTTAGCTTGAAATCTAATCATCTTGACAGGACATTCAGAACTTTCAGTTATTGTAAACGAAAAGGAATTTGCTACCTATTGCACAAAACAGACAATTTTTTTTTTTTAAATAAAAAAAATTCCTTTGGAAGGAATTTTAAAATGGGTGCATTATGTGCTGATAAAATACTGGACAAGTCAAAACCGCAGACGAAATGAAGAATGAGAGCAATATTTTTGCAAGAGGGCAAGCCTCCTGCATGCCCCATTTAGTGGACTTTACCCCAATATATCCCTTGCTCATATGTACTAATTCAACAACTGCATGACTTCTGGAAAAAGTAAGAGACAGTTTACACATGAAAACAGCAATATTGTGGAAGGCCAATACAACTCTCTAGTCCTTGCCCATGTGACCGTCCGGAGTGCACAACTTTTTATCTGTCCCAGCAGCAAGGAAGAGTACAAATGTTCACTTTTTGGCAACTACAACACTGACATGGTGTTGTACAAAAGCCCAGTGTATACACTGCCAAGCATTTTACATTGCAAAGCCATAAACAAATTCAAACCCAGAACTGCCCACCACTACACCAACATTCAACAGGGATTTCAAACAAATCCACTGGGCAAATACTGTAGGGTTACACCAGGACACCACACCTCCAAATTTCCCATCATTGACAGAGTGGAATATGAACTAGATGGCAACAAAAATGACAAAATGGAAAAGAAAGAAGTAGAGTGGCAAATCCAACTATAAGCAGGAAAGGAACTGAGTCTCAAGTCTCAACACAACTTTCTCCATCAAATGTACCTTCAGTTTTAGAAAACTGGATTACCACTAGTTTTACTGAACTTTTAAAAAGGACCTATTCATTCATCAAATTTTTTATATGGCAAGGTAACAATTTTTCCAGTCTGTTTTTTCTTACGTAAATGTATACTGTTGTTTTATAGAGGGATCCCTCTCTACATTTTTTGCCATCTTTATTTGGGCTAAGGATTATTACTATCCACTCAAAGAGTATCTATTAGAAGATTCCTTTTAAAACTGTGTAACCCATTTACCTACAAGATCCCTGGGTTAAACTTGGCAAGCACAAAACTTTAGGTCCCTTTAATCATACTGCTTCGGTCTTTTTATAGAATTAGTTCTACCTATAGCCAAAGAATTAAAGCTAGACCCACGGTCCCCTAAGCTGGTCCCTTCATATAGGAACTTTAATTAACATTATCCCACAGGATTTACCTAACCACAATGACCACCAGAATCCACGGCACAATATGTTCTGGTCTAAATACCCAAGACATAAGCTTTAATTTCTGAAAATGAATGGAATATTTTTGGCCATAAGTAAAACCTACCCCTTAATATTCATTTTTAATCAGTAATCACTGGTTCACCCCAATAATACATATCGCCACCCCACTCATACAATCCCTCAACAGTCTGCTAAGATTAGAAAGGAGATGTTAATACAATAAATCACAGCACAAGGTAACCCCATAGCAAGCTCTCTTAGCCAGTTTACCTCTCAGGAGTAGATGGAACTGAGTCCCCATAAATAACAACAGCTGGTGTGGCCCTAAGTAATATGCCTGGGTTAACTAGGTCTCTATAAATAACAGCTGGTATGGCCCTAAGTATCAAGCCCAGGCTAACTAGGTCCCTTTAAAATAACAATGGTTGTTATGGCCCTAGGTATTAAGTCCAGGCCAACCCACATTCTTGTTTACTCCATGATCAGGGCTTTACCTTTGTCCAACTTTAATCACCCCAAATATCAAAGACCCAACCAGCATGTATTACTTTTGGTGCCGCTGGTACTCAAAGTTAGACACAAAAGACACGTAGTCCATAACCCATTTTGCAGAAAACGGCACCGCATTAGTTAGTATACTCATAAGTCCACTTATTAAATAACTAATTGAAAATGCCCTCTTATACACGTAAGTTCCCTAAGTAAAACTGCACACACCTAGCCTTAGGACCCTTAAAGTGTGCCAAGTCACACTTTGAATAAGAATAGCTCCAGGCGTAGCTACAGAATTTAAGCTAAAACCTAGGTCTCCCTGGCTGATCAATGCATAGAGGAACTAACTCATGGGTTGCACTTGACCAAAATAACAGCTTGGTTGTAGGTATTTTTTAATTAATTATTAATGTTCTCATTGATAACCCATAACTACGAACACAAAGACTAGCCACCTCACTGAATTCCCTTGAGTCAACACCCTCACCACTCTGTCCAAGATGTACATGGATGAAAATGAAGCACTATATGACAAGCATTCTACATGTTCTTACTGAAGTTTACCCACTAAAAACAAATAAAAACCTTAAACTTTAAAATTCTTACTAAAAAGCTTTTTCCCAAAGCTTTTAGCTGGTACCAACATGAACAGCAATATCATTTTCCATTTCCCCAGCTAGCATTTATCATATTACTTTAAACCCGCTGACCAATTTGCCCATCTGGAGCTAAAAGTTAAATACAGGAGCCACGTGGTCCATAGCATACCTGGCACAATATGTGATGCATTATCCCATAATAATCTGAAAAAAATACACCTATAATTCATCACTAAACTTCAACTGAAAAAGATAAGACAGATCTGAAGAAGGTGAAAGTGCCACAAAATCTCCATCCTAAAATAATGGTTGTCGAAGATAAGGATATAAATCTGGACACTATTTAAAGTATTGGTCACAGTACTACAAGAAAACAAAAAGGCTACACCAAGATTCACTTTTGTTAAATATATAGTTTTAATATTGATGGTAATTGACTGCTTTGCACTGTAATAGATCGGATATGTAAACTGAAGGAGTAATAGTCACAAAAGGGTTAGGCTTTGTAAAGGGAGTATCTCCCAGGGCCAACACCTCAACAGGGCCTCAACTCCACCCTCTTCCCAGAGAAAGCCACACCCAGGGAGGAATGAGCCTAGGGAACACCCCCATTTCTAAGTCATATAAACTCATGAAGGATCCGTAGTTAACAATTAGATTTGGAGCAATGCTCATCTGAGTCAGCAATCAATAAAACATTTTTGAAGACAAACAGCTCCTGGGATTTTTTCAGATTCAATAGGTTAAGTTTAATAACTTCTGTAACTTTCAGCAGACTGCAAGAAATTGGGACTGAGGTTCACCTCCAAATAAACGCACCACCAGGAAAATAGAAAGAAGGTACCATGGAAATCAGAACCACCCCTATGGTGATTAGTCACCATCCCTGTCCAAAAAAGCCCAGCAATTTTCTTAGTATAGTACTGACTTCTGGAAAAAGAAAAAGACCATAAAATCTTCAAAAAAAGAAGATTCACTAATTTGTAATGTCATAGTGTAGCTGAATGATCTCAGGAACTGTTAAATCAAACTATCTAACTAGTAGACAGCTAAGTAAAATGTATGTACTAACTAGCACATGAGTTTTTGGTGTCATTCAAAGAGGTACAATATTTGTCAATCCGAGAGGATATGGTTGCCTGACTACACCTTTTTGCCAGGGATGATCTGTATTCTGTATCTGTCTCCTCTAGGCTTTTGAATATTAGCTAAAACCTGAACCACCCCCATAGTTCCTTTGTTATACATTACCAACCAGTGGCTTGTAACACATTACCACAGGCTACACTGAGTCATTCACAAGAACCCTCCACAATCATATATGCAGCTGTATAGAAGTTGTAGTACCTACCTGAAATAAATTAATGACAAATTAAAAAAAAAGCCACCATGGGCGAATCACTACATTAATAGATTGCATAATAAAATGAAGAAAATCCTGGCCAAAATAGAAAATGCAATGCCCAGCAAGGCAAGAACTCCCTCAAAGTAAATAAACAACTCCGTTTTCAATTAAACCAACTAAAATCAACTTTGAGGAAAAAAGTAGTCTTCAAGGCTAAGGACACCTCCAAGGCATTCTTCAGTTATGACCGAATCCTCAAAGGCAATACACAACAATTTGACAAACTAACTGTAAATGGGGCCACCCATACTGAGCCTAAGAATAATAAAAAAACTACTGGCTGATAAATTCAACTCCATTTTTACTAAATTCAACTCCAGTTTTACTCCACTTTCTCCTGCAGACACCTATCTAGAAATACACCACCATATCTCTCCCAGCTATCACCAGGGAACAGGTCCTCAATGCAATTTCCAAGGCAAAAACACTGCATCAATGGGACCAGATAATATCCCAAGATGCCTCCTTAACAGAATGAAACATTACCTTTCAGGGTCTCTAGAAACAGTATTTAATCCTAGCCTCCAAACAGCGAATGGAGGACTGCAACTGTTATCACACTACACATGGCGAGCCATCTGTGGACTCAGGAAACTATCAACCCATAAGCCTGACTAGTCTAACATGAAAGGCCATGGAAAGCATTATCATGGACATGATAAATAACATAGGAAACCTTTAGACTCTAGATCCAACTCAGTTTGGTTTCATCGGGGGAAGGTCATGCCTACTCAACCTGGTGGGCTTCTTTGAGAAGGTCACCAAAGCAATGGATGTGAACAAAATGATACATGCTGTCTACCTTGACCTGGCCAAAGCATTACATGAAATTTCTCACTCTGGCATTGTAGACAAGCTCACTAAATTAGATATAAATCCCTCTATCACCCGCTGGAGAGTCAACTGGCTCACAAACAGGACTCGGGATGTTAAGATAGGGCAGTCTACTTCCACAAAAAGGCCATCCATTAGTAATGTCCCTTAGGACTCAGTGATAAGGACACTCCTGTCTGGTATCTATTTCTTTGAAGACATGGCTAACATCATCAAAGGCCTCTAGCTGACCAAATTTGCAAACAATTGTAAATTAGGTGCAGCCATTGAATCTCTCCAAGACACAAATATCTTCCGAAAGGGCAAGACAGAGACTAATAACAGTCTTAAACTTAGTGCTAAGAAATGCATAATAATATCCTTCAGTAAGATGGTCAGCCCTGCAAATTACTACATCAGTAATGCATCACATAGAATAGATCCAGTACTCAGGTATTTGGGAATGCATGTTCATAGGTTCATAGGTGTGTACTAGGCTAATGGCCCTGGAGCCTTTACAAACCTAGCCCATAGAAGTGCCCTGGCATCGTGCTGCCCAAAGCTAGGTCCCAGTGTCTCTATCAAGTAGAGCCACAGGAGTGACCCCCGGGGTGAACTTTCTATTAACCATACACTCATCAAGATTTCTCTTGAAGGGGGACAGTGAGGTGCTCTGTTTAACATGTATGGGAAATCTATTCCAGAGCATGGGCAGTCTCTGGGTGAGGAACCTGTCCCTCCAGCATGTTCTGTTCATTGTGGTAATGAGCTTGAGGTCTCGGGAGCATGTGGTGTGGTGGGATTGAGATTTCTTTAGATGTAGCATTTATAACAGAGCTGAGTCAGACATGGTTTTATAAGTCAAGCAAAGATCGTCTCTAAGTAGGCGATATGAGACAGAGAATTGCTGGAGTCTTTTGAGTCTCTCCGTGTAGTACATGTGTTTAATGCCTACGATCCTCTTCATGAGGTACTTCTGTGGCCTCTCCAGGTTTTGCAGGTGTCTAGTTAGGTACATGCCAAATGGGGCATTATACTCAATGATTGGTCTAATGAGGGAAGAGTGGAGAGAGATGATGACCTCTTTCTTCCTGGATGCAAAACCCTTGGTAATGAGATGTGCCACATAGAAGGACTTTCTGACCATAGTAGCAACGTGGTGGTTGAAGGAGAGGTTGCTGTCAACCTGCGTCCCCAGATCTCTTATAACACCTTAAGTGTTCAGTGGGTTCCCATCAATGTGGTAATTAGTGGGAACTGAGTTTTTACCAAAGGGGATGAGGACACATTTTTTGGCATTAAGCTTAAGGCCATGGTTTCAACACCAGTCATTGGTCTCAGTGAGGCCTTTCTGTAGGATGTCTACATCACTTGGGGAGTTAATAATGGCTCTCAGCTTGCAGTCGTCTGCAAACTTGGTCAGCCAGAGTCCCTTTGTGTTGGCCTGGACTTCTAAGAAGTAGATGCTGAACAGGAGAGGACCCAGGACTGATCCCTGTGGGACTCCACTTGTGACTGGTTGGCAGTCTAACTTGGAGTCTACTACTTTCACACTGTGTGTTCTATCTGTGAGCCAATTTCCAACCCACCTAATGATATAGGGGTTGATGCCTAGTTTGGTGAGTTTATCAATAATTCCCAAGTGAGGAATGGTATCAAAGGCCTTGGCCAGATCGAGGTAGGCTGTATGCACTGCCTTACCTTCATCCACAGCCCTGGTGACTGACTCAAAGAAGTCAACCAGGTTGAGCAGGCATGATCTCCCTTTCACAAAGCCAAATTGCGTGGGATCTAGAGTTTGGAGATTTCCTATATCTTTGTTAATCAGGTCCATGATGATGCACTCAATAGCTTTACATATCAGACTCATCAGGCTAATGGGGCAATAATTCCCAGGGTCTGTAGTCACTCTCCCTTTAGGGAGAGGGATGACTGTAGCAGTCCGCCATTCGGTAGGGGCAAAGACTGAGGTGAGGCTATGACTGAACAGGGCACACAGGTGTGATGCCAGTTCACTTTGTAGTTCATGTAGAACACAGCCAAGGATATTAATGGATCCCATTGAAGGTGTATTCTTGGCTTTGGACAATGCAGCATTAACCTGTGCTGCAGTAATGCTGGGTGCCGGGCATTCTTCTGGTATTCTGATTAGTCCTTTGGGGGGGGGGGTAAAATTGGCACTGAATCTGTCAGCCAGTATGTTGGCAATATCTGTTGGCTCAGTACAGGTGGTACCATTGTGCAGTAACTCACAGCAAATTTGGGTATTGCCATGGAGGTTCTTGATATAACTAAAGAAGGCTTTGTGATTGTTTTTAGTGTCTGCCACAATTCTGCCTTCATAGCTGGCTTCATAGGATTTGATGAGGGATCTCAACTTTTTGTTGAGGCTAATAAGGGAGTTTTTTCAGTCTTGGGACTTCATCTTTTTCTGCAACAGTTTCTTCCTTCTGTTGTAGAGTTTATTAACTGCAGGGGCCACCAGACTGGCTTCCTTTTTTTGGAGGAGACCGTCTTGATTCTGTTGGGTATGGCTAATTCCATGCATTTATGTACATGTTCGTACAGTGCACTGGTGTATGATTCAGCAGTCGTGCAGCTATTTTCCATTGGCATGGGTGCCGTGAAGTTAGCCACCTCTGTTTTTAGGAGCCCAAAGTCAGCTTTGGAGAAGTTTTTCAAGGTGATTAGCTTTGTGGGGTTGGGGGTGAGTAGACAGTGACTTAGCCTTTGACCATCATGTGTCTAAAGTAGTAAGAAAATCATTTTATGGTACATAATTTATTAGCAAGGGTATGATATCTTGGTCCAGATATGTGACTGTCCTGCTGTACTCTGCTCTCATAAGACCAATTATCAAGTATAATGCACAATTCAGCATATGCAACAACTGGAGTAACCATAAAGGTTCCTCACAAGAAGAATACATAGTATAGAAAAGAAGTCCTATGCAAAATGACCCAAAGTATTGTCCTCATACTTAGTCTCCAACAGGCTGCTTAGAGGTGACCTATTCCTGGCCTGCAAAACATCCTCTGATCTAGCTTTAATGGACCTGTTGGACATCAGCAAAACAAACAGCACCAGAAACACCTGATCCAGGGACTTAAACTTAGCCTAAAAGATAAATAGGACATGCTGGAGGGACAGGTATGTGTCTCAAAGGCTGCCTCTTCTCTGGAACTGGCTTCCCATCCATGTGAAACAAACTTCTTCCCTGCACTTATTCAAGCAAAACTTGGATCAGTGGATGGGGAAATGCAATTTTACCACAGGTCTAGCACTTATATCTCTATTAGGGAGAGGAAGTTTGTAAATGCTTGCCCATTCTGCCTAAGTTTATATACCTTCCACAAAATCTAAGGGACCAGTAATTTTCTCATATTTCTGGGAAGCATGGCTAGGCTTAAAAGGCCCTTTAGGGTCATTAACCTAATATTCTCCTATGATCCTGTGATCCTAGTCATGATTTATTCTCGACTTTCCTTGCATCCTTCTCAGTCATCCAGTAGTACTCCAAACCATACCTCACCAATGACATATTTTGTCCTGTTCTGACTTAAACTCTAACCAGCACTACACTTTCTTCTTCACATTCTTCTTTTCCTTGCTTTACTCTTACTTTTATCCTTTCTTATGCTTCTAGAATTCCCCTCACTCACCTCCCTCTGTCTTGTCACCACTGTTGAATAATTAATATCGAGTAATAAAAATAAGGTTGCTTAATTCATAACAACTTGTTTTCTGCATCATCAGCCTCCCTAATTGGATAACCTCACCTATTCTTCCTATCAGATACTTTGGTTTTGCTAGTGTTCATTAATTTCTGAGCATATATGATTTATTTTTACTTCTGTTGTAAACAATATTTGATATGCATACCTCTCACCTGTCCAGATTTTCAAAGAATGACCCATTTTTTGCCTCATATTTTGGTGTGTTTCTTAAAAAATTGCGGTTTTCTGGTAAATCATTGAGGATTCAAGTCAGAATACAATAACATACATTCAAATTTTAGGCTTTATACCCTTGAGAAAATTCATGCAAAGTCAAAACATGTTATTCTAGCAACTTCCTAAGTTTCTAAGAGCAATATTTAAAAAGTGTCCCTATTTTTGGACTTTTGTCCCACATTATTTATGGCTTTGTCCAGATTTCTTTGTCTAAGAGATTGACATGTATGTTGATATGCTATCCATGTGAATAATCCCTGTGGCAGAACTCATCTTTTAATTGCCCGTGATGTTACTGCATAATAATATTTTACTACTTACACAGAAACACACATTCCCTCTTTTACCAACTTTTATTGTAGCTCTTTCCATCAGCTCTCCCATCTAAATGGGTCTTAACTCAATGGAACTCTATAAGTCATTAAACATAAATAAATGTATATAAATAAATATTTGTTCTATAGGTAACTTAACACAGACTTCCAAAACACCACTATGGTAATGTAAATATCTCAGCTCTGACCGCAAAAGTCTCACTAGCTTCCATTTCAGCACCAACAACTGCCGGACAGGAAGAAAGGGGTGACGTGACTGCAGTTGATCTAAAGAAAGCAAAAAAGTACATGTGGTGGATCTATTTTAAATAAACGATCAATGAATTGATAAATTACACATTAATTATCCTGTAAATACATGTATGCCTTACCTAAGCAGTGACAGTATTGCTAAAAAGCAAGGGGAAAATCATGTTAGTTCGTGATGAGGATAAGTATGTGACTGCTCCCGGATGCATCTCAATATTCCACTAAAATGTCAATCAGACAAAGAGAAGAGAGATTTTGCTGATAGGGTTGATTGTGGTCAGGGATACAGATAATAGGCAAGAGGGGACTGGAATTTATTGGAGAAAACTGGCAAAGGAGCCAAGGTATTGGGAGCAAATAACTAGAAAGGGAAAGATAATAGAATGGGAAGAGGCCAAGAATTTATTTGGACTGCAGGTTAGAGATTGCCTTTCCTATCAAGTATTGATATCTGAGTATAGGCAAAGGGAAAGAAATAGGGGGCTCCTAAATGAAAGACCAGCACTGGTAGAGTTTTTAATGGAATCTAGAACAGAATCTGCCATTAAAAATGGAATAATTAGTAAAGAATCAATCAGAGGAGCTTAAAAAGGATTTGGAAGAGAGATTGGATAAGCAATTCACAATGAGACAATGAGGGATATATGTACATCTCCCAAATATGCAACAAAGTCTAGAAGATTTAAGATCGTTGCCTGGAAATGTTTACATAGGTATTTTTTATACCCCAAGTAGACTCCAAAGAATTTTTCCTCAGGTGGATAGCAAATGTTAAAAGTGTGAAAGGCCCGAAAGAGATAACTGGGAACATGTTTTTTTTAGAGGTGTGATGAACTGGCGGACTTTTGGGATTCCCTGCATACCGCTCTGTCGGGAATGATGGGTGAGCAGTTTGGACTGACTGGGAAGATGATTCTTTTGAGTTATGCTACCGAATCAGAATTGCCTAGACATAGTAAAGCCTTGCTGAGTCTAATTATGGTGGCTGCCAAAAAAGCAATTACTAGAAAATGGAAATCCAAGTCTAGACCAACTTTACTAGAAGTAGTGAATATAGTAACAGAGATAAAACAACTGGAATTGGGATCTTCAGAAAAGAGAAGGAACAAACTACATAGAACAAATGGGAATTGTGGGAACAGTATATGCAGAGCAGGAACGAGGTTTAAGAGGCAGGATTTGAATGAGCTATATAATGCTTAACTGAAAATGACTGGAAGGTTTATAAGTGATTTATAATGTTTACAACTACAGTTGTTTCATTGTTGTTTGTGATGCAAACTGTTTGCAGCTAAAGTGATATTTTGTATGTTTTTGATTTATATAAATGTAAGATTGCCTTTGTAAAAAAAAAAAAAAGAGAGACGTGGATCAGACACAAGCATGAAGAATAGCTGTAGCTACAGAAAGATGTAAGAAAATGTGAGCTACCTAACACTGCAGCGTAGTGCTCCTACCCCATACTTCTTAGAAAAGAGGTACCCCTACACAGAGACAATGGGCATCATCCTTAATACAGCTGCTTTTAATATTAGACAATTCTTCCTTTACATAGTTACAATAAAGTTTGCCTTGCTCGACTGTAGAACCAGGCAGTATAGAAAACCAATCTGCAAGGGCATGTGAAATAGCACAAACCCATGGTTTTCAACTACTCCTGTACAATGTTAACTAAGCATAATCTGCAAGGAAATTTCACTGGCCAACTGATCATTGTGCTGACATTTTGGTATGTGCATGTGTACATTTTTATTATTTTTATTTTTTTTTTTGTGGGGGGGTTGTTCACAACAAAAAATATTCCTGCAAAATATGATCAGTTACTTTCCCTGATATGGACGTGCAGCACTGAGATTTTCTTCTGGAAGTCCTTGCACTTTTTTTCAAAGAGGCTTCCTAAATCATGTGGGGGACAATCTGTATATTTAGTACCACCTTCTCTATTTATTTCTTAATCTAGTCATATTGTTTATTTTAGTGATTTGCCTTCTCAAGATTTTTCACTCATTTTAATGTGTGTAGAAGCATAGCAAATAAGCATTTTAATACTCTAAAAATAAATTATCTTTAGCACCTTTGATGTTTCTAAGCTACAGAAGGAATATTAAGCGTCTTTACTTACTCTTGAAGCATTATTTTTATGCACCAGTCAATTCATTATGATTACTTCTCATTTGCTATGGAATCTTGGAATAAAGACCAATTTCTGTTATATTCACAAAAAAACATAAGCACTTTATATTTTGCCAAAGACGCATTAGTGCAGACTGGACCCTCTGAACATTAAGTAAATAAGATATATTATGTTAGACAACATGGATAAAGGTATGATACAGTTTATTATAAACCAAATTAAACATAGGTAAGCTTCTAAATCTGAAACGCCAGTGATTCATTAGCAGAAGTGTGACAAATGAACTGGAAAAACAACTGTTACAGTTTTGCCATTCACACAAAAGAACTTCAGAGAGGCTTGTTCAGAAGACAACTTTTAACTGACTCATATCCAGCTCAGTCATAGCACACCCTCTTGATTTTTACTTTGACACATAACCTTTGTTTGATAATCATTTTTATTGGCAGACAGAGGTAACAGCCTCAAGGGTTTGCATTAATCATCCTTACTTGTGGGAAAGTGCAACAATGTTGCATGTATAATGCTACACGTTTTCAAACATGCATCTTATTTCAGACTTAAAAATTGTCTGGCAATAATGTGAGGAGAGCAAAATCTAGTCTTCATAACATGTCATGTCTAACCAAATTTATATAACTATGTGGCAGTACAATGGTGTGTTTGTGTATGTGTACGTATACACACACACACACACACACACACACACACATGGTTCCCCTGCATTTTACTGAACATACATTTGCTTGACAAATGTAGAGGTGTGATTTAATGTCAACAGGTCAAATGGCTGAACGGTGGATATTTCGTTTGTACGGAATGTCAGTACAGGTAAGTAGGGTTGCGTGGTGAGAGCATGAGTGTGTGTGTGTGTGTGTGTGTGTGTGTGTGTGTGTGTGTGTGTGTGTGTGTGTGTGTGTGTGTGTGTGTGTGAATTAGGATTAGGGTCAAAGGATGAGTGAAGGATGGATGTTGTGTATTTCTGTGTGAGTTTGTGTATTTTAGGTTAAGGGTAAGGGTTAGGTTATGGGATAGATGTAGTGTTGTTTGTGTGTGTGTGTTTCTGAATGTTTGTGTGTCTGAGTCTATCTTCAGTACTGGCAGTGTTACAGGAAGGTTTTAATGAAGGCAAGGTGTAGGGTTAGGGTTGGGGAAAGGGGAAATGTTAATGTCAGCACCTATTATTAAGGTGGTGTGGGTGGTGGAGAGCCCCTGCCCTCTTTAGTAATGGGTGCTAACCCTTATCCTAATGCTGCCCCTTCCCCTAATGCTAATCCTACACCTTACCTTCCATTAAAACCTTCCCATAACACTACCATTATTCAAACAAATTTGAGGCTAGTGCTACAGGTGTTTTAGTTTTAATATGGGGAGAGGAAATAGTTTTCCTCTCTCAGTATTATGGTGTTTGTTTTTTCACTATTGTGTATGATCAAACTTATTTTCTCAATGTTTTACGTTCAACATTATGGCAGTTCAGTCATACACAATAGACCCATTGATACACACACACACACACACACACATATATATATATATATATATATATATATATATAGTGTGTATATATATATATATATATATATATATATATATATATATATTGTATATATATATATATATATATATATATATATAGTGTATCTATCTATACACATTTCTGGGTACACTGAAATTAGTCAACACTATCTTTGGCCGACATCTGTTTAGGCAACAAATTTTGGTCAATTAAACAGAATGTCTGCAGATGCACGAGACAGAGCAATCCCTGGGTTTGGGGAATATGACCTTTTTCCCCAGCATTGTATGACATTGTAGTTAGTATATGTAAATAGCATGTGCTATGGGGATGCAGGGGAGCTTGCCCCCTGCAAAAAGCAATGTTTTTACATTTTTTTAAGTTTTAATTTTGCAAGCACAGAGGCTGTTGCTCAGCACATGCTTTGTAGTGTATTGATGTTTGCAAAGTCAGCATTTTCTGAACATCAGTGTTTGGGTGTTTTGCCTAAATGTACACTTATGTAAATATATATATATATGTATATATATATATATATATATATATATATATATATATCTATGGGTCTATGTCAGAAGTTGAAGTTCCACACAATGTTGAGTTGTCATATGGTCGTGACCATAAAATTGCATTGCCAGAACGTCAAATCTTATGTACAGAGATTGATGTACAGTAGGGATTGGGGAATTTACCCTTTTCACCAGTACAGTGCGATCCTTGAATTGGTATATATAATAAGTAGAGAGTGTGAGAGTGCAGGAGGGCTTGCCCCCCCTGCAAAAATGTAGACTTTTGTTGTTTAGTGTTGTTCAGCATTCCGGCAATTTGAATTTTGATGTTATCACACACACACATGTGTATATATATATATATATATATATATATATATATGAACATTGGTCTACTTCAAAGTATAGAAAGGCCACTTACTCAAAACCCAGTTCTTTGAGATGAAATCAGCAAAACCACATATTCGCAAAACTGTAAACCAGCAAAAACCATCACCGGAAAAGAACCAGTTGGCCACCAGGAAAAAACAAACACAATGAAGCAAAATAAAAAACACCAATGTGGGGAGCTTTACTCCACACACACCCCCAATGTGGGGGCTGTACGCCCCCACCCCACCAAACTATGTATACCGACTCCGGTATTGCAGCATAGTGGGGAAAAGGGCAAATACCTCCATGGCGGCCAAGTAGTTCCTTTCCCAGGTGTCGTTTCCGATGATGTAACTGTTCGATGGGAAGACTCTCTGATTTTGTCTTGATGAACTGGGATTCTGGAAAATGGTCTTTCAACATTTTGAAGCAGACCCATATATATTACATATAAATAGCTATAGAAATATAGATATAGATATAGATATAGACAAATAGATGTATCTAACTATATCTATATATTTAGGCATAGATATAGACAGATCTATTTATCTATATCCACACACACACACACACACACACACACACACACACACACACACACACACACACACACACACACACCTCTCTTTCTCTCTCTCTCTCTCTATATATATATATATATATATATATATATATAGATAGATAGGAACACTTTATAATCCCGAAATTCTGAAATATCAAATTTCAGAATCCCAAGATTATAAAGCTGAAAGTTCCAAACTCCAAAACCCCAGAAGTGTGAATTTCAAAATCCTGAAGTCTGGAGATGTTGAATTGGTGCTTCTTGTGTTGCACTGTGTGAATGGATAGCTGTAAGTTCAAGTAAGTATTTATGTTTAAGGGTTTTGGTTAGGGGCTTTAGTGTGTGTCAGTGTGTTTTGATACTGTGATGTGTGTGTGTGTGCAAGGGGAATGTAGCTTGTATGGTGGTGTTTTCATGTGTTTGTCTGTGTAGTGTGACCTTGGAGTTAATATATTGAAGTAGGGGGTGTGGGGGGCACAGCCCCCCACATGGGGGGTTCAGGGGGGCTTGCCCCCTGTTTGTATGTAGTGTAGGTTTGTGTGTGTGGGGGGAAGGTGTGTGTATGTGTATGTGTATGTGTGTGGTGTATGGTTAGCTTAGGAGTCGCAATTTTGAAATTCATGTTTCTGGGGTTTCGGCTTTATGATCTCAAGATTCTGAAATTTGATATTTCAGGATTTCGGGATTATAAAGTGAACCCATATATATATATATATAAATATATATATATATATATATATATATATATATAGAGAGAGAGAGAGAGAGAGAGAGAGCAAACAAACTAAAAGGTAAAATGTTAAAAATGTTATGCAGATAAAGTATTCTGTAAATATTGCAAGAAAGAATCAGCCAAGCTAGAATATTAACTGTATATTTCTTTAATTCTACTGTAATGCAGACTCATGGGATATACGCAAATGACTCTGTAAGGGGTCTATAGTAATTCATCGAAGGTTCACTTCAGTGAATCTGTCTTCATCTAAACCTAACCATTGATCGTTCATTTCAGAGAATGTTCATATGCGTGAAAAATTTATGTAGGGAAAGAAAGCAGTTGACCAGTTGCACAAATTTGCCCTTTTCCCCACTGTAGTGTGATTTTGGAGTTGGTATATATAGTTAGGGGGGTTGGGGTGCAGCCCCACACATTGGGGGGTGTAGTAGGTGCAGCCCCCCTACCTTAGTAGGTTTTACATACTGTAGTGTTTGTTCCGGTGTTGTTTTGGTCAAGTGCTTAGTTTCCCTGTTTAAATTTTTTTCGATGAGAACATTCACTGAAATGAATATGCAATGGTTAGGGTTGAATGAAGAGAGGTATGCTGAAGTCAACCTTCGATGAATTTATATAGAACCCTCTCTAAGGACATGCCAATGCTTCAGTTACACCACTTCTGAATGTCGATTATTTTTGATTCATTACTTTTAAGTCATTATGGATGCATTCAGGTGCCCATTGGAGTTTGACTTCATAGCTTAATAAAATCTACCAAACCTAAATTGAAACTCTTAAATAGTTATCCAAGCCAAAAGACGATCATAAGGCCTTTTTTAGTTATGTTTGCAATCTCAGAGGCACAATGCAACAATGAGCTGAGCTGATGCAAATAATGTTACTTACACTGAGGCTGAAAATACAGTTAACCAACAGGCCAATAAATTAATTTCTAACTTTACCCCCCTCTCTCCCTTCCATCTGTCCCACAAGATATACCTGAAACACAAGACCAGTTCTTAACAATGCTGTTGAAATCTAAAATTACCGCATTGTTGGTTCCTGACAATATCCCTGGATGCATCTTAAATAGTGTGAAGCATGATTTAACCACTCTCCTAACAACATTGTTCAACCTTTGCTTTCATACAGGTTTTGTACCAAGTGAATAGAAAAGAGCCACAGTCATTCCCCTGTATAAGGAAGAACCTTCCCCAGACTGAGACAGTTATAGACCCATACGTCTGATTAGCTTCAAATGTAAAGCCATGGAAAGACTTATCTTAAACTAATCAATAAAGACACAGAGAACCTTCAAAGATTGGAACCTTCTCAATTTGGATTTGTCAAGGGCAGATCATGCTAACTCAACCTAGTGGACTTCATTGAAAAGGTCACCAAAGCAATGAATAAAGGTAAAATGGTGCATGCCACATACTTCAGCCTGGTCAAAGCTTTTGACTCAATCCCACACTCAGACATAGTAAAAAAAAGTCAAATAAACTGGGAATAAACTTCTGTTTCACTCAATGGATTGCTAACTGGCTCACTTATTGGTTACAGGAGATTAAAATAGGGGGAAATGCCTCTACAAAGAGAACAGTCACCAATGGAGTCCCCCAGAGTTCTGTGCCTGGACCTCTTCTGCTTGACATCTACTTCTCTGCAGTAAAAGCCAGTACCCAAAGGCTCTGGCTGACTAAGGTTGTAGATGACTACAAGGTACGAGCAGTCATTGAATCCCAGATGACTTAACCACCCTGCAGGAATATTTGTCTCAAATAAATAACTGGTGCCAAAATCATGGACTGAAACTCAAAGCCAATTATTATGCACTATCACATCCTTTAGGACATCATCTACCCTGGGAACTACCACATTGACAATATGCCATTAAGAACAGACACAGATGTTCAGGATTTGGGAACTTACATGGACAGTGCCCTACCTTTCAACCAACATGTTTCCATTGTTGTTAAGAAAGTCTTTCTATATTGCACAGCTTATAAATAAAGGATCTGTGACTAGAACTAAAAATGTTACTGTTCCCCTTTACTCAGACCTCATAAGGCAAGCATATAATGGCTCTTTCGCATGTATATATCGAGACACATGCAGCAACTGGAATACCCACAAAGATATCTTACTAAAATTATACAAGGCCTAAACAGTATATCCTAAACTGACTAACTCAAAGCCTTGTCACTATATTCGGTATCCTACAGACTGCTAAGAGGTAACTTGTGTCTAGCATTGAAGGCATCCTCTGACCCAGTATTGATGGACTTGTTGCACATCAGCAAGTCAAATGACATCAGAAATACTCAGTCTAGGGACAGATGGCTGAACAGTGGATATGTCATTGGTACAGAATGTGCAGGGTGGGGGCAAATTCCCCTACACCCCCATTCCCCATGCTAATTATATATACACTAACTACAGTGTCATACAATGTTGGGGAAAGGATAAATCTCCGAGGATTGTTCAGTCTCACACACCTGTAGACATTTTGTTTAATTGACCAAAGTTTGTTGCCTAAATAGATGTCAGCTAAAACTAGTGTCAGCTAATTTCAGTGTTTCCCATTTATATATATATATATATATATATATATATATATATATATATATATATGTATATATAATCAACATAACAGTTTGGAGGGGCAGGTATATCTCACAGAGGATACCACTGCACTAGAACAGACTCCCAACCCATGTAAATCAAAGTTCATGCCTGTCCATATTCAAGCACAACTTGTCTCCATGAACAGGTAATAGAAAAGTTATCTCAGGATTGCCTCCTGTACTACTACTAGACAGAGACAGCTTCTGATCATATTATCTCACTCATGGATCTCCTAAAAGTATCTGTGGTACTATCCCAATTATTCTCATTAGGGGTAATATATAATTATCAACCATGGGATGGGTAAGGTCATCTAACACCAAACAGGATGGGTTCATGCAAGAACCCAAAGGGAAACTGGGTAGGTTTAAAACAGCCTGCAAGTGTAGCTAGCCTAGTATTTACCTATGAACCTATTACTGATTAATGCTTAGTGTTGATTGGTACAATATTAATTAATATTCATTACTAATAAGTACTCTGTACTATTGATTGGAAATCAGTACTGCTTAGTACTCAGTACTGATTGGAAATCATTAATGATTAGTACTTAGTAATGATTGGTAATTAGTACTCAATACCGATTAGTAATTATTACCGATTACAACTCAATATTGATTAGTACTCATTACTGCTTACTACTTATTGCCGATTACCACACAGACTAATAACAGCGACTTTTTAGAGTTACCACCTATCCCTCTTTGCGAGGGACAGTCCCTCTTTGAGCAGCTGTATTCTGCGAAAAAAAAACTAAAAAATGACAAATGCCCTGAGATTTTAGAACAAAAAATATTTCCAAAGTTTTATTTAATGATTGCATAAGACAGTTATTTTGTACCTGAAACACCTAAATGTTATATGAAATAGCACAAGCAACTGAAATGCTACTGGAATAAGCTTTTATTTTGGCAAAAAATTGAGGTTCTGTCCTTTACACTGGCTGTGGGTATATTTTGTCCTGCAAAATCTCACATCTCTACAAAACATTCTGACTTTGGGTGTTTGAAAAGGTGGGAACCTTATAACAAATTAAATCTTACACAAAAAGGACTGAAACCAGGAGCCAGCAGGAATAAACAGATGAATAGGTATACAGTTACTCCAAAACAAAGAGAATCTTTGATATCAGAGTCCACACTTCTTTATTGCAACACAGTAAATGCAAGTGCTTTCATCTGTCAGTTCAGAGACTTTATCAAGATACAGAAAGAAACAGGAAACACCCCATATATAACCCTGACCCAATTGACATTCACATTAACAAAAGGGAAAGGGGTCATTTCAAGGCTATCTTATCCCAAGTAGGGACTTGGGCAATTAATGATACGTCGGAAATGGTTATTGGAAATATAGGGGACCCTGTTATGGCATTATGTGCTAACACTGAGGGAGAGTTCTACTTTAGGGCTGACAAAAACTTTAAGTCGGCATTTATTACAACATTTAGTGCAGATAGTAGATTAATTTCTAATATTTTGCACAAGAATTGGGTGATTTTGTCCTCTTGCAATGAGGTCAGGAAATGTATTAGTAATGCCCCAGTGGTGGTCTATAGGAAGTGTAGATGTTTGAAAAGCCTACTCGAGAATCCTAGACGTGATCCTAGTGAAGGTCTCATGAAAAAATGTGGGATATGTAACCAATGTGGCTTTATTATGGAGGGTTCATCAGCAACCATCACTGGGCAGACCTTCAGTTTCAGGGACAAGTGCACTTGCCAATCAGAGAGGGTTGTTTATTGTGCTTTATGTGTGCAATGCCCCTGCTTCTATGTAAGCAAAACTGAGAGGAAACTTAGGAATCAAATCTATGAGCATGTCAGGGACATTAGACTGAAGAATAAAGTGAATGCCTTAGCTAGGCATTGTATGGAATATGAGGGACATGCTTTTAAGTTTGTTGTTATTTATGTGCTGAAAAGGGATTCGAGGGGGGTCCATGGCCTTTACAGTTAGAAAGGTTGGAAGCATACTAGCAGCTTAGAATGAATGCAACTGTTTGGCCAGGATTAAATTATATGTTTTCCCTGGCTTTTTTTTTTTAAATTAAAGGCACTTGAAAGGTGACTGCCATTCAAATGTATTAATTTTCTTCCTTTTATATGAATGTTTCTATTATGGAAGTTTTTTAATACGTTTAGTATGTATGTATTTATTCTTAGGGAAGTTATGTCTATTATGTATATGTATATATATTTATATGTGTGTTTTATAACATTTATCTTGAACTTGCATTGAGACCTGGTTTTGTTGATTATAATATATATATTTTTTAGGGAAGTTTTAAAAAAAGTCTTGCAGGTTGAAGGTGAAGGAAATTAATTGTGTGATGATTTGTTAAGGTGCTAATTAGGTCAGGGTTATATATGGGGTGTTTCCTGTTTCTTTCTATATCTTGATAAAGTCTCTGAACTGACAGACCAAAGCGCTTGCATTTACTGTGTTCCAATAAAGACGTTTGGACTCTGACATCAAGGATTCTCTATGTTTTGGAGTAACTGTATACCTGTTCATCTATTTATTCCTGCTGACTCCCGGTTTCAGTCCTTTTTGTGTGGATTTAAATTAAATCTTAAATAATTATTGGTCTTTGCCCCATCATTCTGCCAGACAAAAACTGCAATGTCACAAAGAACATATATGTATCTTTACAGCTGGTGTTCGGAATTGCTCACAGTGATGCAACCCATCACAGTAGATTCAGCCAAAAGGAAGTTAACAGTCTCATTTCACAATCTGTCAGCCATCTACCACAAGTCAACTAAACAGGTTAACAGTAAGGCCACAGCTTTACAAAGTTCATTTGTATCTGACTCCTGAAAAGTGTCTTTCCACAGACAAACGTAACAGTTGCAACAGTTATTCACTTGATTGGCTTGAACTGAATTTTTATGCTGCAGTACTGCCAAACATGGATATCATTTTGCTGAATGGGCCAAAACAGTCTGTATGTTTGTGTATGCGTTTCTGTGTATAAATGTAGAAAGACACTTGTGCACTCACATAGATATGTTTAGATACTTAGATACACATAAACAAACATACACAGGTGCATATATAACTTCAAAGGTGACAGACATGTTACTTGCAAAGAACTAGATTATACATTTTAGAGCACTGAATATAGAGAAAAAGCTGCTTTAAATTAATTCTCTTTCCTCATGTATTTCTCAATAGTGTTCACCTAAAGATAATACATAGCCACAGCACTGTTACTGCAATGCCAGATGCACTGTTACTGCAATGTCAGATGCACTGTTACTGCAATGTCAGATGCACTGTTACTGCAATGCCATATGCATTGCTACTGCCGTGCCAGTTACATTGTTACTGCAGTGCCAGATGCATTGTTACTGCAGTGCCAGATGCACTGTTACTGCAATGTCAGATGCACTGTTACTGCAATGTCAGATGCACTGTTACTGCAATGCCATATGCATTGCTACTGCAGTGCCAGTTACATTGTTACTGCAGTGCCAGATGCATTGTTACTGCAGTGCCAGATGCATTGTTACTGCAGTGCCAGATGCATTGCTACTACTATGCCAGATACACTCCTAACAGATCTTCTCCTTTCATGGCTTCGTTTGGACCACCTAAGTCTAGTGCAATGAGAAGAGAAAAGTGCAGTATTACTAAAGCAGTGCCATTTGTGCTGTGTGCCTGTATCACCTAGTAAGGGCTGGGATCAGAAGTAAGGAAGGATACCTCACCACACAGATTCACTCCTTACTACGGAAGTATTTATTTACATTTTACTGAAGGGATAAAAAGCTAGCCATTTTTCAGGAAAGACCCAAAGGAAAAGTCCCCAAACATGTATTTTATAACAATGTAGTATTATACAGCACTGTTAATTGTATTTTGAGGTCTGTCTTTTGTGTGTGTGTGTGTGTGTGTGTGTGTGTGTGTGTGTGTGTGTGTGTGTGTGTGTGTGTGTGTGTGTGTGTGTGTGTGGGTGTGTGTGTGTCTGCATGTATGTGTGACAGTTATCTCTTCATTATGTTAATATCAGGGTCGGGGATTGCAGGGGTTGGGGGTCAGAATAATGGTTAAAGAGTTTATCTCACAGACAGATTCTTGATTCTATCATTTGGAGAAACTGGCAAGGCTTAAAATAGCCCCCAAGGACAACTGGCCTAATACTTACTTTTCATGAATATGAAAGGTATACATCAATACACCAAGTCAATACATGATAATATTGTCTGTGAGCCCTAAGTGATGTCAATGCTGGAGAGGATATGAAGGCCAGTAATAGATGTAGCAAAGAGTAATGTTCACAGCCCCTGATGAAATCAGCAATTTAATATGAATGCCCTAACCTCAGCCCTTAAGCATCTGTGTTATTCTCAGTAACATGGTCATATTTAACTTACCTTTTTCATCAGTACTTTTGAGTCGAAGTTGATTTTAATCTTATTTTTCATTACTCCCTTGACTGCAAGTTGAAGGAGGGTTGTTCTAATTACAATGCATGTTAAGAGAGATCTCTGGTTTGAATAGCATTTCTGTGCACATTAGGACCTGCAAAGAATATTAACTTCTCACCCTGGTGCATTGTGAAGGTAAGTAGGTAGTATGAAGGATGGACACAGGTGCACTTACTATCAGAGCTCAGGAATGAGGCATAACATGCAATACCAGGATATCAGTGTTCTCTCAGCATCTGACATCCAGGAAAGTACTACTTAAATGGAGGGAGCACATTCATTCATAAATCCCCCTCCTCAATAACACATTTAGGAGACAGGGCAGCAGTGCCAGCATTTTCAGCACAGTAGGTGGATGTAAGGTCGTCTAGGGAAAAAAATGAAGCAGAAGCAAGCGACCCTTTCAAAACTGCTATGTGTTTATTATCTGAAATTCCATTCATGCCATTTACAGTATGCACAGTGTTTCACACTCCTTCCTGTATTGTCAACAAGTAAACTGTCACCATGACAACACAGGAAATAACTGACTTGTGCACACATATAAAAATGTATTTGTTTTGTATTTTAAGAAACTCAACATATGCTTCTATGAGAATTCTAAGTGGAGTAGCAAAGCATAACACTGATAATAATGAAACATAATTAACACAGGTTCATGTACACGACACTACAAACTATTTTAGAAACCTTAAAAAAAACACATCTAGATTATTGTTAGGCTCACACAGAAATGGAACTGAAACTGAAAGAGAGTAATGAATACTCAGATGCCAAGCTCTCATTCTGTTTTGCAGCAAATCATATTTAGTCCTTAACTAACATTCCTTTGCAGGACCTACCTTGCGGTTTCCACAGAGATTCTGAATGTTCCTGTTGATCATTTATGTTCTTTGGTGACATTCGACCATTCATCCTCACCAATGTCTAGCATGGCATAACCAGTGCAGCATGTTATCAAATACCAACCCTCACAGTCAGTTGAAACAGCCCAGCATGTAGTTTAGACATACACGCTGTCACAAACAAAATGCAAGCTGCTCATCCTTTCTGAATGTACCTGTCACATGACTCAGGCTCCAGAAGTATCAAAAGTGATAAAGTCTGCACAGGAATGTTAGGATAAGAGTCCAAAAATGAGAATGAAGTGCTTAAAATACCGCTGCTAAGTGCTGCTATTTGGAGAACGTGTTGTAGAGCTAAGAGCAGACATGGCTGTTATGGAAACAAATGCCCAACATGCAGCTTGGACATGTCCATACTACAGTTGTTGTAGCAAATAGGAGTTATTGTTCACTTTGACTTCAAATGAAAGCTGACTGGGCCTACCATACATTGTTTAAGATAATTAGTTATAAAACTGATAAGCCACAGAGTAAATTAGATTTTCAAAGCCATTTTATGACTGGAAACACAAATATGAGATGAGAGTGCCTTGACTAATTTCATAAAAAGTAACAAACATTTTTTTTCAAAATAAGGAGTAAAGCACGATGCTCCTAAACATTATTTAAAATGAAGTTTAAAATAATGTAGCTAAAAGAACTAGTGACTGATGGGCCTTTGATTCTGTATGTGACCATTTTGCTGCCTTTGACATCAATTATATCCTGTCAGTAACATATTCCTAGACAACTTGGCTTTGGCTCCATACCTCTCAACTGTACAGATTTTTGCAAAATGTCCAGATTTTGTCCTTATATTTTTGGTCTGTTTTTCATAAAATTGCTGTTTTCTGGCTGGCAAATTAGTGGCAAATCATTAAAGACTGAAGTTAGAAAATAATGACATACATTTGAGTTTCAGACTTTATACCCTTCAGAAAATTCATGCTAACGCAAAATCTGCTATTCTACCAACTTTCTAAGTTTGTAAGACCAATATTTAAAAACTGTCCCTATTTTTGAACCTTTGTCCCACTTTTATTTATGGCTTTCTCCAAATTTATTGCTCTAAGAAGTTGAGAGGTATGTTTGGCTCGTAGAAAGGAAGCACATATAAGCAACATAAGCTGAAGTCAGACCTAATTGAGGAGTTTTGTATAAACTGTAGACTTGTATTACTGATAGACACTAATGAAAAACACATTGCTAGACAGCATTGTAATGTAGTCAATGTGTCAAATGCTAAAAGGGTAAAAAAGGGAAGTAAACAACCTCAGTGGTTGGTAAGATTCATCCATTTGCACCACTTTGTTTTATTTGGATGTAAGTACCAGTTGTTCTTGTGTTAACTTGCACTATGCTGAAATATATTTCTCTAATAAGGAAAGAATACTTCCATAATATTAATAAAAAATATGAGGTATCCATAAAGATAAACGATAACAACAATGTAAGATCCAAGGTAGCTTACAGTGAAAACTCATTAAATCATTTTGTGTAGTATTTTATTTTCCTAGAATTTGTATTTCTTTTTTTTTTTTTTTTTTTTTTTTTTGTAGTGTTTGTTTTTGTTTCTTGTCTTTGCACTTACTTTGCAAACTCCTTCAAAAGTCTTTCATGAATTCCAGTGACACCCCCCCCCCCCCATTCCTCGGTACCAGGCTACAGTATGTAACAATGTTTTGACAATGTGGCATTTTTGCAGCCTGTTACTGGTAGATCACATTTACTGAAGTCAAAACATGTTTGGTTTTCTATCAAAATTCTGTAATCGTTTATCTTTCAGAAGACAAAACCATTGTGTTACTCATAATGCCATAAAAATAAGGGAGTTGTAACATTAAGTTAAAGGCCTTCAGTGGACCTTATACAGTTGAGTAATACACTGTGCCTCTGCTTTATATAATCAGTGATAACATGATACTCAAATGAACAGTTACCAGACCGGTGTCACAGGAATTTACACCTTTCAGGTATGATGTTGCTAACAGAAGCTTAAACTAAGACTTAAGAATTCTAAACTCTATATTCCATACTTGGCCAAACTGTAAATGGCGTCTTGGAGAATTCTGATGTAGATGAGACGGTCTAGAAAAAAACATTTCCCTCATCTGACAGTAGGTCTCAGGCAATAATCCCCTCTAGCCAGACATTGCTCAAGGTCCCTGTACTTAAACCCTCCACAAGTACACTCTAAAAACCAGTAGTTGTCACAACACCCATCTCCCCATTCCAAAAAAATAAAATAAAATAAATAAATAACTAAATAACCAGGGTTTTCCCCCATGCAGTTTAACATCATTCAAGCTCTTTGTCCTTCCCACCAAAACTAGCAGTCCATCGGAGTTCTTCCAACTCAATGTCAATGGTGATCAGACTAGCAATCCTCCCTTATCATCCCTTCAGTGAACAATCTAAGCTAATCCTTTTCTTCTGCCCTCATCTCAGAGAAAGGTACCTTGTACCTTGGCCCTACTGCACAACCTGTCCATAGTTACTTCCCTAGCCAGACAGCTTGCTGGTCACCCCACCTAGGCCTTTCTATGTGATGATGGTGATAAGATAGAAAGGTTTGCCTTCCCATTTCCATTCTAACACTAACTGTTCCACATGCCCTTCCAAGCCCAATCAGCATGTGACTGATCTATGTCCTGTTCCTCATTAACTAGGTTAGTAAACTGCACCTTAAGCCAACCAAGAATTGCCAGTATCTAGTTCAGAGGCCAAAATCTAGACCCTACCCCCACATGCTATGCCTTCTCTCTTGATCTTATATGACAAAACCAGATACTCAAAACACACTTTTCCTTATTTTTGTAGTGTAGCAGCATACTGTCTACCTGGATGTCAGCAAAATCTGTCATTGGGGCCAACACAGGAGGCTGATAGGAATGCCAGAGGCTTTACGGTTAGGACCAAGACTGTAGAATTGGATAGCTGCATAGCTGAGTACTAGGATACAGATTATTGCAATGAGAAAGACAGTATCAATAATTAAAAAAGTGACTAGGGGAGTACCACATGAGTCTGCCCTGTGTTCATCACTCTTCAGTGCTTTTGTTTCATTCATATTTAAGGTGATAGAGAACAGGATCAAACCCTTTGATGATTCCATGAAGATAGGTATACCAGTGGATACTGGCGGGGAAGAGTCTATCAAAAGATTTTAAAACGATGAACAAGTGGGCAGAAAAATGTAAGGTCAATAAAAACAAATGAAAACTACTAGACTTGGGCCATAGCAGCCCTGATATGAAGTGTCAACTGAGGGAGTGGAACTGATGGCAGTACAGCTGGAAAAGGACCTGGAAGTGCTTATCATGCCTAGGTTTGATATCTAGGAGCCCAGCTAGAGGACCATGGTGTCAGTAAACAGAATTCTAGACTGTATTTTGGGGGCCAGAATCTTCAATCAAAGATGTAATACTTCCACTCTAAAGGGTCTTGGTCAGAGCATGGCTTGTGTACTGTATGTAATTTTGGAGGAGATATAAAGAAAAGAACATCAGCCTGATAGAAGAATTCCAGGCAAATGCAGTAAGAATGGTCCACTGGATAAAGAGGTGGGTTAGAGGAGTTAGGGATCTTTTTACAGTCACATGAGACCAGAAGAAAGACAGGGGATACATGATATTGTTACATATGCTTTGTTACACAGAGGTTAAATGGTCATTCTAAACAAGAAAGAGGGGAAAGAAGGGGTCACATGTAGCAGATTGTAGGGACTGAGTATTTTCTGGATCAGCCAAAGAATGCTGTTTTAGCAGAGAGGACTGTGGATCCATTGGATGGACTACTAGAATGATGGCAAAGAGGGAATCCATAGTGCCATGCAACAGGGAATGGGACTAGGATGTTAAGTCACATAAAAGGGCAGACTACAAAGGCTAGAAAGGTTTTTTTATGTCCTTCTGCAATCAAACTAATATAAATATAACATAATGTATAGGGATGTACACTATGTGCTCAGCATGTAATAATAACTACTAAAGCCAGTAAGGAAACAGTCTAAGGTGAGGCTTGTGCATTTTCTGAGGAACCATCAATGGACATTTACTCACTGTTTGGCTGAAATGTAAGTAAAAGATGACAGGTAATGCATCTGCCTTTTGGTACCTATGCATTTTCAAGGTGAGTACTGAGATTTTCTCTTGTATCTATGAATTACCAAAGTATGCACTAAGCTTTCCAGAATATTCGGACTACTTTTGATGTCACTGGTTGTACTGAGAATGGGTTATGATAATAAAACCATTCATTTTGTTAATGGTTCTTACTATACAAGGGGCAACAGGTGAAGTATGATAAGCAAATCTGCTGTTATTTATGTTTGGGGACATTACATTAAAAGCACAAGGACTCGGTAGACCCCACTGATGCGGATCCATTGAGTTCAGAGTTTATTTATGTAGTAATATAACACTGCCACATAACAAGGTTGTCAGAAGAGGGGCCTAGTTGTTGCCAATTCAAGATACAAAGTGTCCTAATGGAGGTGAAGTTGAACATATAGTTTCAGGTTTATCAACATCTTTTGCACTATATTTGCCCTCCAGTGACTTTATTGTTTTACCACTCTGTGCTACTCCATAGGAATAATAGAAAACTTTAATAGCCAAATATGTCATACTCTGATTTGAGGCTTATTCATGGGTCACCCTAGCCACAATACATTTATTTCTCAGTCCGATAGACTGTATAAATATTGTTTAACCCTAATTCAATTTGCTTAAGCAGTCAATAGACAAGGTGTTCGTCACTCCTTTGCATTCTAAGTAAGTAGTCAATAGACGAGGTGTTCACTCCTTTGCATTCTAGGTAAGTTAAACAAAATAAATAAACTTACCTAACCATGTGGGCATGTAAATATGAGGATGTGCTTCTCACTATGATGACTACTAATTACCACTATCTAGCAGAGCTAAGACAAGGGTGTCAGGAAATAAATAAATGCATATTTATTGCCTTGCAATACTGCCTTTACACACTTCACAGACTTGGTGCTATGGCATGATTTTACATTTAAAAAAGCCCTGAGGTGAAAAATAGATGACTTGTATAGGTCAGACTGCAATCAGGTGGACTGGGTATTAGTATATCTGGTCAATAAATAGGTGGTTGAATGACAACTTGAGCTGAAAGGAAAAAAGAAAACAGCTAAAGATAAGAGCCAAACTGCTTTTTTGTGGATATAAAACCTCCTCCACAACTCTCCATGCAAAAGAGTTTACCTCCTATAACCACCGGCTAATATAATATTAATAAGCTCTGAATTCTCTGAACCTCAGAGAAAGTGGGAAAAAGTCTTTCCTTGTTTTTGTATTATCTATCTAGCTTTAGACAAAACTGTTATTTTGCAGTCTGGTTATACACCTGACTTCTGAGTCTGGAGGTGGTCAAAGTAATTCTGCTCAGGAAGCCTGAGGATGCACCAAAGTGGGAAACGAATCACTACAGTTACGAAGAGGAAAGTAAGAGTAAAGCTCTTACAGGAATAGTTACTGCAATAGCTATCCTGGAAACAGATTATCGTCATCATCTCTCACTGCTGTTACTACAAATGCTTCCTTGCTGATGGGTGCTACTAGCTTTTCAGGAAAATCACATTTCAACATAAAGTTGCACATGCTATGGATGTAGTAAAGCTGGCCAAAGAAGATTTTGGCAAATACCTTTTCATGAAAGAAAACTGGATGAAGTGACATTTCTTAAAAAAAAAAGAAAGAAAGAAAAAGAAAAATACTGTGTGGGGATCACAACCATCCACTCTTCCATGCAGGGACAGACCTCTACTTCTGTGGCATATACTGTCTTTAAAGGAATTCACTGCTTTTCCTGATGGCCGGTACATGTTACAGCCTGCATTATACACTGTGACAGTTATTCCAAGGGCACAATGTCTTTTATTCATTCATTCATTCATTCATTCATTCATTCATGCCTGCAGCCAATGCAGTAACAGTGTTATTTAGCTGTTATCTGTTTGAATTTATGCTGTGTTGTAACTCACTCAGCACAGCACTTTGTCTTTCTCTCAAGAACTAGTGAGAAAGAAAACATAAGTAAAATAGGCCAAACAAATTGGGGCTGTACCCTGCTGGAACTGTAGTGAATCATGTCTGAGCTCTCTTCTAATATGTCTGACACAGGCAAGGAGCTACAGCCAAGCCGTATTCTACCATCACTGAGAATGATGCTTAAGTACAAACATAAAATGTATTTATTTTTTAACTCAGTTAGACTGTGCCTCCACTGGTAACCATCAGAAATGTCAGGACCTGCTAGAATGAGTCCTGAAACATGGAGACAGAATGGCCGAAAAACAGACTTATGTACATTAATTGTAAGACGCCATTTCTCAGAATATTCTTTTTTCTGCGAGGTAAGGTGATCTTGGAGTTGGTATATATAAGCCCCCCATGTGCAAGTGGGTTACTGCCTGCAAAAAGGAGTTATGGAGAAGAGCAATTCTCAAGATTCACTGTTCTCTGGGTTTTCAGTCTTTTTTTTCCGTCTCTTCGGCACACGGCATTTTGACTGCCAACATTTCAATAGGGAGCTAATCCACATGGACCTTTTCAGACTCAGCCTGGGAGCACTAAGTGTCTTGTGCAAAGTCATAGATTTAGGTAAATGGACACTGAGAAATCAAAGCCTGCACTACAGGAATCAGCTCATTAACAGGCGGCAGCCGTAATGCTCTGTACTAACTGCCAGAGAATTAATTATTACAATTGGCTGATAAAACAGCATCATCAGGGAGAGGCAGTGAGAGACTGCATGGAATGAGACATTTCACAATCACTTCTGCTTTACCAGTGATAGTTTACATGCCCCGCATGGCCTTTGCTTAATACCTAAAACAAAGGCTGCCCCCATGGTGACATTTTTAGGTAACATTCTACTCATGGAGATATCCCAGTGTAACAAATTCTAATTTGGACTATAGATTCATAGAATTTGCAAGGCAAAGTCACTATATGTACCATTAATCACCTTGCTAATACACACCCTTATATCAAGGTAGCACTGTTTAATGCTAGAAGCTTGAAAAACAAAATACCAGTACTTTCTGAAGCCTTCTTGACTCTTGAACATATTCATGTTTATGTATCTACTCAAACTTGGTTCAAATGAAATGATACCCCTACATCTTTTCCATGTTTCAATGATTATGCATTCAAGTTCATTGGGAACTGTAGGGGCATTCAGTATTTATATTCATGTCCACAGAGCCATAACTAGGGCAGGATGCAGGGGCAGATGCCCCAAACATAAGATCTTAGGATTTGTGATCGGTATGTACCAATGGTTAGTGAGTTCAGTACCAACATTGCTTTATGAAGCCATTAAGTTATCTTGGTTTCATAACTACTGCATTTCTGGTCATGACTGAAGTTCTAAAGCACTCAATGTTCAGTGTGCTGATTTAATTGTAGCAAACTACTTGTTACATTTGTAACAAGCAACTTGCTAAATTTTCAGACCAGAAACATTTTTGTCATTAATTTAGAGAAAACCTTTGAGTTGATGGGGTGTCAGTTCAAGGAATTGCAGACGGAGTCAGATGATCTTGCTATGCTTCTGCATAACCCCATCATCTCACACTAAAACTTACATGGTACTAACCGGGAAGTTAATGCGGTCCTAGTATCAGTGAAGAAGATTATCATATAATTGTAAATTACAGGACCCCTTCTTCATCCTCTGATGAATATAAAACCTACTAAAATCACATCAATAAACAGCTGTCAAAACTAAAAAAGTTCTTCATAGTAATTTTAACTATCATTTCATCAACTGGCAAGCATACGCTACTGGCAAAACAAATGCACAGAGACTCCCTGGTCTTGCTAATGGCCCTTTCTCAGCAGAGTTGCAAATATATCTCTGCCTGTACACGCCCTACTGCTTCTCCTCCCTGGTAAAGTCTGACCATCAGAATGTCATGTTCTCCTTTAGGACTTGTGCCATGAATCTTAAAAAGTTTGACTGTATTTAGATAATATTACTGACTGTATTTAGATACTACTGCTACTGACTGCATTTAGATACTTCTACTATTACTACTGACTGTATTTAGATACTACTACTAGTGGCGCTATTTAGATACTACTCGTACTTTTACTACTGACTGCATTTAAATACTGCTACTTACTATATTTAGATACTCATTCTACCATTACTACTGATTGTAATTAGATACTACTACTGATTGTATTTAGATGCTACTATGTCTACTACTACTACTGATTGTATTATTTAGATACTACTTCTAGACTACTACTGACTACATTTAGATACTGCTACTACTACTGAATGTATTTATATACTACTACTGACTGTATTTATATACTACTACTACTATTACTGCTCCTACTAACTGCACTTAGATACTACTACTGCTGCTGACTGTATTTTGATACTACTTCTACTACTGACAGTGTTTAAATACTACTGCTAAGTTATGTATTTAAATACTCCTACACTCTGTATTTTGATACTACTGACTGTGTTTACATACTACTACTACTGACTATTTAGATATTACTACTGCTCGTATTAAGATACTTCTACAGACTGTATTTAGATACTACTACTATTACTGCTACTGTCTGTATTTATATACTACTACTGCTTGTATTAAGATACTACGACTGACTGTATTTAGATACTACCAGTACTACTTGTATGTTGATACTACTACTGACTGTATTTAGATAGTACTACTACTTGTACTTAGATACTATTACCAACTGTATTTAGATACTACTACTGACCAATTTTAGATACTACTACTACTGTTACTACTACTACGGACTGTATTTTGATACTACTACTAGTACTACTCCTACTGACAGTATTAAGATACTACTACTACTGCTCATATTTAGATATTACTACTACTGACTGTACTTAGATACTACTTCTACTACTACTGACTATATTTAGATACTACTATTGATGACTGCATTTAGATGCTACTATTATATTGAATGTATTTAGATGCTACTACTGCTGACTGTATTTAGAAACTACTACTACTGACTACATTAAGATACTACTACTGCTACTGACTGCATTTAGGTACTACTACTACTACTAAATGTATTTAGATACTACTACTGAATGTATTTAGATACTACTACTAAATGTATTTAGATACTACTACTGAATGTATTTAGATACTATTACTGAATGTATTTAGATACTACTACTGAATGTATTTTTGTGAAGTGACTTAATTTTGAGTGTCGGCACTATGACAAACAAGTTTAAGAAAGAAAGATTTTTTGCCACTAAAAACATCATTGAATAAAACTTGCTTTCCACCTCGGAAGGGGGGACTGGCTTTATCAGTCCCTGAAACAGCATGTGATGAAAGAAAGGTGGAAATAAAACAATCTAGTCTGGAGGATGAGAAATCACCCCCTGAAAAGGAGGAATTTTCTCCCATCGCCATCTGTAACCCATTTGTCTAAAACTATCTGTTGCCAAAGCAAAAAGTGGATATTCAGAATTTTTGGAAGACAAAAGGGGGTGCCAGGGTGAGGGGGGTCCCTTAAACAGTAATTCTGACTTATTGGACTGTCTTTGATTTTGTGAGTTTCCAGAATTCATCTTGCACCCCCCCTTGCCATTACTTCTTAAATGTCTATTTACCTGCATTTTATTGAGACTGTTCATTTTGTTTCTTACCAAAATTGTATGAGGATTTAGAGAAACCCATGGAAAATTTGGAAAAGGAAGGCTGAAAAATCTTAGAGATTCCCTGTCTAAGCTTACTCTTTCACCATACTTTTTAATCACCTCTGCAGCAGAGATACCAAAAACTCAATCTCTATCCAAAGGAGAATTTAAAATTTCATTTCTAATACCACTTGAGAGGTTGTAGAAATACAGCCAAGATAACTTCCTCAAAACAGTACCAGCAACCATAGCCATTGAAGTAGCAACAGATTCATGCACACACTGTATACAGAGTAGTGACTTAAACAATAGAAGAAATTCAGTTATTTAAAACAGACTTTTCCTTACAAGAAGAAAATGCAGACACAACATTCCTCATACTTTCACAATTAGTCAGGACAAAACTTAACATATGAGCCTGACAATTCAAAATTCTGAAAAATCAAAGTTGCAGAAGCATATGCTTTTCCCCATACTTATCAATTATCTTCCCACCTTAATCAGAAATAGTAGGATTGGAATTAATTAACTGTTCAGCAACAGAAGGATTAACTAAAGCTATAGCTGGGGGATCAGGTTTGGGAAGACTGTATAAAAACTTTAAAGACTGAGGAACTTTATACATCCTGTGACGTCCCATCTCTGAGCCAGTAATTAAGGAGCCTGAATCCTCACCACTGACACTGGAGAGGGATGTTCACTTGGTACAAAAATGGATACACCCAGTATTTCCAGATGCAGCTCTCTGCATCAAGCTCAATTTCCCTTATGAGCACACAGGGAACACACTCAGTCGAGGACTGGTTTTCCCTCTGTCTCCAGATCCCCAGTAAGACTCTGCACTGGCACAGCTATAGAGATGAGTCCTCAGCCAAGTGTCCAAGCCAAGTCCTCCAGCACTCTTTCTGTGAAACCAATACTTCATGTCCCTGCTACAAACAGTTCTACCATGTAGTTAACATCACTGACCTTCCTTACCACTTTGAAGGGTCCCTCCCAAGCTGCCTGCAGCTTAGTGTGTCTGACAGGAATGAAAACAATTTGTATACCTTTAAGATGACGTCATTATGAGGTGAGACATGACTTTTGTATAAAATTATTTGCGTTTTTGTGGGCCAGATTTTATCTGATGAAGTCTGGCATTGGTTTTAAGATGAAAAGCGCTTAATAAAATTTTAGATTGTTGTGTGCTCTATGAAGACACTGCTTCTGATTTTTCTATAGTTTACAAAGTAAAATAAACACAATTTCTCCACAGAAAAAATAGTTGTCAGTTACTTCAAACAACTTTTAAACTGACATTAAAAAGAGCTCTTCTATTTAAAAGTACAGTCTCATGACAGTCCATTAAAACTCAAACTCCTGGCTTTAAAATAACTTTCCTGAAGAGGAAAGTATAAATAATAAGCACAATTATTAAATGGAAGTTTCCCTCAAGGGGAATTTATCTGCCCAGCAAAGAAACAGCACAAGCTGACCCATCAATCCACAAAAGCCTCAGTTGCCCACACTCTTCAGGGGCAGTAAAGCTCTGATGTGCTCTATGCCCAAACTTGTCTTTTAGTCAGCTCAGCCGAAGCTGCCTGACAGTTTGGGCACATGGAAGATGCCCTGAAGCTTTGGAACCTGACCAGCTATGTCCTTCGCATGATATAATCCATATAGTTAAGGCTACTGCAGCAGTGATAACTATGATGAACATCTAACTTCTATTTTTGTACATAAAAGTGACATTTTTCAGAGTCACTTGATTCTAACTACTACTACTCTCCTCTTTTATTTATAAATTAAAAAAGCTCTAATTTTCCCTCTTTTACCCATAGCCACCCCCCCCCCTTTTTTTCCTTTCTGGACAATAAACCTTTTTCTATCTATCACCTTTCCCCTCTGCTTCTGATTACTGATGTACATGGTGTTGCCTTTAAGAACTAAGATTTGATATACAGTACTTTCTGTACTCTTATCTTAAACTCTGAGTTAATTGTCATCACTTCCCCTCTAAATGGGAAATTCCTTATGTATTGGAGATATAAGAATGCCTTTTTTGTAAATTATACCTTTTAAACTCTCATGCCACAAATGGGAATTCAATCATTATAATGCATTTTATATTACCTCGTGCGTACTGTACTGTTTGTAAACATTATTATGGTGTATGCAATACTTGGTTGTGCTTTTCTCTCCCCAGGCCTCTGCTGAAAAAGGGAGCAAGCTCAGTCAGACATTCCCAGTCAACAAATGTCAAATAATAAATAATAATAATAATAATACATACTTTTCTGCCATTGTTAATATGTTAGCAGCACCCAATATATATATATATATATATATATATATATATATATATATATATATACGTGAAATTGCACACAAAGCACTCAGAGATGGATGTGTCTGTATGATTTTATTTTTAATATCAAGAATTACTATAGCCTAAAGATGAGTGCCATGACACACTACCTGAGAACTTTACTAGATAATGTCAAATTGTTACACAGCCAAAGTCCACCAGTCAGCCTTCCTAGTCATTTAGCTGCTTGGTTTGGTCATTTTCTACACAGCAAACATAGAAATATGACATATTTTGACAAACAAATCAATACATATAATCACATGTGTATTGCATTACAACTAAAATAACATTAATTTCTCAAAATGATATACATGCTATAACTGAAATGTTATACCGAAAATACAGTTTTGGTGAATTCAAATTAAAAAACATACTTTCAAGCTACAGCTGTTTTCTTGCTTTTAAAGATAAAACCACCAGTTACATACCATGCTCAAATAAATTAAAAAATCAGTGAAAAATATGGCCTCACGTAGTTATACTCAAATAAAGGTAAAACAGTCATTAGAGATTTGTGGGTCTAGGACACCTTTTGAAAAGTAAAACTGATTAAAAGTAAAATAAAAACAATATAAAGAGACACTGAGTCACTCTCATCAAAGCACATGTGAAACAACAATGCAATGAATTACCCATACTGTGCTCTTGACCAAACTACCCACATATACATGGCATAATACTGAAAACTTTCCTACTGCAATATTTCATACATATTTCATTTAAAATGAGAGTTCCAAGTTTTGTTAAGGGTGACAAATATATAAAGCATTAAAGTAAATGAAAGAATTAGTAATACTGGATCAAACAATAATACGAGTTTTGGTCTATAGATGTGGTTTGTAATAGTGTTAGATGCTGTTTTGGGAAACAATAAAACATGAGAATGGTCAAATTAAAACAGAATATGCAGTTGTTCCATGACACTAGACACTGAAGTCTCAGAAATATTTATTTTGGTATTTCTCAGTATTATTATCTGAAATAGTCATTACAGTATGTCAAATTACTTCAAAGATTCAACTTTAGAGACGTAAAGCAAAACGTTTGGAAAGTAAATAAATAAATAAATACATAGTCACTAGGCATGGCTGGCGTTACGCATTTCAGCTGTACCTCTTAGTTCATTAAATAAATAATTAAATAAATAAACAGCTCAAGACAGTTCAAAGCTGAGGTAGCACCATTTGGGAGAGGTGCTGAGCGCATAGCCAATCAATGTGAGTTTTCTTCTCTTTGTCATCGTACCATCTTGCCAATTTGTGGAACAGCAAGGAGTAGGACTCCAGTACGGTTTTCATGGTAAGAAGAAGTATACTGACACTGCTCACAGCATATAGTGTGTAAGAGCATGAGCTATGCTGTTTTTTTATTACTGTCAGGCAACCAGATATAAGCAAAAGTCAAACGAAGTACCTGTCAACTGCACTTGATTTTGTAGAATGTCTCAGAGTTTGGCTCATATTTTTAGTTTGTTGCAAAATTTATTTGGTATTCTGGTAAACCACTGAGGGCTATAGACAAGTCAATAATAGCAGACTTCTGAGTTTCAGATTTCATATGTACTATGTGGTGCCCACACTGTAGAAATATACAAGAACAATATTTAAAATCTGTGCATGATTTTGAGCCTTTGTTCTCGCACCATTATATGTGGTCTTGCTGACAATTCTTGTGCTAAGAAGATGAGTGAGCATTTTTTTTATTTTACTTTATTTTACAGAAATGACATCTGAAATATCCATAAACAAATTAGTTATAATTGATGTGACTGTCTGTGGAGGAAAATAACTAACTGCCATTGTTTGCTCATTATTCTGGCTTTCCAAGATTAGTGTTTTTCATATGAATCAGCTGTGAATACTTTAATGTGTGGTTACTGTTTATGTGGAACAGAGCTAACTTTAAGTGTTTTATCCCATTCAGATGTCTGAAGTGCACGCAGAAGTAACTGTAACTGCTTGGTGGGGGTGGGATCTGTTTGCGGATTAAAGTGGCTAACCCACCTGTTTGCTCATTTTAAACAGCTAATAATTTGTTTTTCCAATACTAGTATGCATTTGTATGAAAATGAATGCAATGCTTTATTGTTGCAACCTTTATTGTTATTTCAATGTTAACTATAATCAGATGTCTGAGGTGTACACAGTCAGAAAAGTGACAGTAACTAATGGTTACAGAAGCCGTCTGTGGATATTAATCATTATCAAACAACAATCACTGATCTGACATAGCATAACTAGTGTAATGAACTATACTGCAGATGCTGATATCAGTGTAAAAATACTACTGTTATGACTTATGCTTCTTTGGGGGATTGCAATATATTTAAGATTAACAAGTTGGACACAATGGCTTTCACTTTCATTCACAGCCCTTCCTTGCTCTGTGTAGGTTTCTTCCAGCACTCAAAGATAGTACATACATTGGAACTCATCCAGTTTGCCTGTGATAATCATTCAGCATATGCATGTGCATGTGTGCATGCATGCATTCTGTAATAGACGTCGCTTGCTAAGGACATTGTGAGTACATATGTGCATATGTGACAAATCAGTGCATCTTGTGATAGATCTGGATTGTCAAGGGCAATGTCAGTTTGTGTACTTGTGTGTATGTTCATGTTTGATTGCACATGTGCACGCATGTGTGTGTATGTATGTGCATGCAACAACATGTAGCAATGTATAAAATAATATCAGTTTTTAGCTATAAACATACAATATTTATGGGCATGTACATAACTCTTGTATAGCAGTAAAAACAGTTAGCATGTCATTAACTTTCAAACGTAAGGCATAAAATACACCACAAAACATCCAGGCCCTTTAGACTTTTTTGGTCTAGTGGTCTTCACAAGAGCTTAGTAGTGGTCTTTACCCTCACCTAGTGTAAAACTTGCAGTATGCACTGAAAATGAATATAGCTTGTGGGGCGGGGGCAGGGATGGTGTAGCCCTTACTTCTTTAGTTGTCTTCACACCCAAGCTTGTATTTGGGGTTGGGAACAGTATGGTCATTATTTCTTTAATTTTCCTCACAAACCTTAGAGGTGTGCACAGAACACAACAGCTCATCTATGGGTAGTGTATTGGGTAGGAGCAACCAGCTGGAATACTTTTCTGTGATTATGTTTTCACTTTCATCACACTCAGTTATTGTAAACTGCTGTTCTGTGGGGTTCAGTTTATTTCTTCCTTGAAAGAAAAAAAATAAGACTGAATTTATTTCCGTACTTATTATTACTACTACTATTGGTATTATTTTGTTTAAGTCAACGCTGAATCAAAAGCTTAGGGGAAAAAACTCTCCTTTATAACTAATTTCTTCAGGAGGCTAAGTTGCCTCTAGATCCCTGGATTAATTCAGTTATTTATTCCACATTTATTACTATGCATTTTTTACCATTTAGAGTGTGCTGAACTGATTCAGGAAAAAGCAAAGTTAAAGAATAGAAGTGAATTTCTTTCCTTAGTCAAGATTTTTATTCAGGCCATCACTGTTTTAAGGGAAAACATTTTAAACTGTACCTCAAAGCATGTAGAATCCCATGGCTTCTGGGTTCCTTTTGGCCCCCAGATACCTGGCTTTATTCAATTAGTTCCTCCACAGTTATTACACTATAGTCCTGGCCAGTTAGGCTGTGTTGAAAGGATGTGGGAAAAAGCTGAAGGGTTAGAGAAAATGTAGAAAAATGTAGCCTGGTAGTGTCTGAAGGACAGGGTAGGGGGTGGGAGGCAACAGTTGATTGTGTGTGTGTCTGTGTAGTAGTAGAATGCATGGGGACACCATGGAACCCTTCGCCTGGATCACTGTTTCATATAAAACTGACCCCGACACTAATCTATGAAAACAAAGGTCTGCTGTAGTTGTCTAGTATAGCTGGACACAGTCCTTCACTGAACTATGAAACACCAAGAAAAAAGCATTCATCTCAATACACTTCTAGCAAAGCAATGAAACAATTTGGCCACAAGCCTTCACTGGACTATGAAATATTACGAAACAGCATACATTTAAATACACATCTAACAAAACAATAAAAGAATTAAGCCATGAAATAGATGATTAATTAAATTGCTCGGTAGACACAAGAAAAAGATTCAGTTCATAATGGCTTAATGTTTGGAATCAAAACAATATATATTTAGTGTCCTTTTCTATTTTATGTTTTTCTGTCATATTACCATGTTTGGGTGGCTTTGTTAGAAAATCCAGATGTATGACCACAACAAGGACACATGTCTCTGAGCAGCAGGACAATAAGGAAGATAAGAAAATCAGCTGAAGGATAATTGTAAGCACTTGGGAAGCAGAGGATAAGGAAGCTGGTAATGGGACCTCAGCCTGAAAAACACAAGACTGAAAAACAACAAGCTGGGATGACTGTGAGAGATGATGGAAAAGAAACAAGAATACCATGAGCTGGGAAGGCAGGTAAAAGAAGTTAAAAAAAGGGAAGATGCAAATGCTTATTCGAGTCATAAACAGTAATCATCACAGAGCCAAACAAGAATAGCTAAAACGTGATGGGCTGCTTTGTGTAAAAGAATCTGACAATCGAATAAGATGAGGAAGCAGTTGAAATGTGAAGAAAGTTTGTGAATGGTGAAGTCAGCTGCAGTTTCTTATTCATTTCTTATTAAACAGAGCTATATAAATTGACTTAGAAAGGCCATATTTGAAGAAAGTAACTGTCAATTTTAATTTCCATAGCTAAGAGAACAGGTTTAGGTTTGTAAGATGCAAAGAAAGGGCTACTGTGTAAGAGGATTGAAATGTGAGATGTGGCATTGACAAAGTCATGAGTGGAAGATAAACAGGAAGAGAACACAAAATAAGAAATCACCATGAGTGGGACCTACACTGCAGTAGGGATAGCTCATCACCTGTCCTTCTAATATCGGTGAATATTAACTCAGACTCCAGCAATTTCAGTTCTGCTTAAAACCTGTGGCTTATGAGTGAATTTCGGGCAATACCCAAAGAAAAGACTCCTTCATATCATCAAAAAAAATCATTCAGTTTCTCTTTTATTTTTTATTTATCTTTGTAGAATCAAAAGGAAAGTAAGTTGCTTTCACCCTGGTATAGACTTTTTCTGTATATTAGTATCCATTTTAGTAGTTCTATTTATACACACCTTGTATGTTGGACCTCTTTGTCCTTTATAATGATACTGTCCATCCAATGATAAACCAAAATCATTTCTCAACCGCATACTGCCCAAACCATAAAAAGATATCCACAATTTTACTCTTAATAGTCTGTATATAATACTAAAAATTCCAAATTTTCTAGTCATTGAGTATAAGATAAATTTTCCAAATGTTTTATCTTCGAAGTAGAACTCCATTTCTAGATAAATTTAGTGTGAATTTGTGGTTTTCTTTATATTTTCTTCAGACTGGTGTTTTCTGGTTTTGTGGAGGGTGGATATTATCTATCTATATACATCTATATCTATATCTAGACCTATATCTATATCTATATAGATATATATGAATCCCCGTCTAACACAAAATCTTCATTTCACTGAAACTGAAGTGGTTGAACCAATTTCACTGAAAACTCATTTCACAGAAAAATGAATATGTGTACAGAAAGTATGCAATGGTGTCATTTCCTATCATACGAGTTATTAGGAAAGTGAGTCTAGCAGAGCATGTGTGAACTGTAATGCTCAGTATCACGTTGTACCCCCAGATCTGTAGATGTCTGTGTTTGTGATGGTCAGCATCACATTGTGCCCCTAGATCTGTAGATACCAGTGTTTGTGATGGTCAGCATCACATTGTACCTCCAGATCTGTAGATGTCTTTGTTTGTGATGGTCAGCATCACGTTGTTCCCCCAGATCTGTAGATGTCTTTGTTTGTGATGGTCAGCATCACGTTGTTCCCCCAGATCTGTAGATGTCTGTGTTTGTGATGGTCAGCATCACATTGTACTCCCAGATCTGTAGATGTCCGTGTTTGTGATGGTTAGCATCATGTTGTACCCCCAGATCTGTAGATGTCCATGTTTGTGATGGTCAGCATCATGTTGTGCCCCCAGATCTGTAGTTGTCTTTGTTTGTGATGGTCAGCATCATGTTGTTCCCCCAGATCTGTAGATGTCTGTGTTTGTGATGGTCAGCAGCACATTGTACCCCCAGATTTATAGATGTCCATGTTTGTGATTTTCAGCATCACATTGTACCCCCAAATCTGTAGATGTCTGTGTTTGTGATGGTCAGCATCACGTTGTGCCTCCAGATTTGTAGATGTCCATGTTTGTGATGGTCAGCATCACGTTGTACCCCCAGATCTGTAGATGTCTGTGTTTGTAATGGTCAGCATCATGTTGTACCCCCAGATCTGTAGATGTCTGTGTTTGTTCTCGAATACTGATTCACTGTGTGTGTGTGTGTGTGTGTGTGTGTGTGTGTGTGTGTGTGTTTTTCCCTTTTTTTTCTGTAGTTGTGCCATCATGGAATTAATATATATACATAATTGGGTGAGGGGTGCAGGGGGGCTTGCTCCCACTAACTACGTTTTTAGGATATATATCTTGTGGAGAAGGTTTTCTCTAAGAAATGGGTTTTCAGTGAAATTAAGATTTGGTGTTATGACATAGACCCCTATATATACATATAAACTCAATTTGATGAACCGTGGCTATAAATAAGGCACAAAATACATTTATGATGCAATTGTTCTTAATACAAGTCCAGCCTGTCTTCTCCATGCTCTTATGCTTTGATAAAACTGCTGAATGAAGTAAGGTATAAAAGGCTTTGTTAGCATCAGGGTAAAAAAATTATAACTGAAATCTAGGTTCTTAGACAACTTTTCATAAAAATGTATTAAACAGGTCAAAGTTCATTAAAATTGAGTAGTATCAATATATGGTGCATATTTTTCATTTAACAAAATATTGTACTAATTATCTTTCAAAACATTTCCCTATTATTGCAATCAAGCTAATAAGTCTATAATTAAATATATCTTGCTTGGTTTTATTCTTATAAATTAGGACAACATAAGACCAAACCCAAGCAAGTGGAACAAAACCTATCAATAAATGTTTGCTAAACATATTTGTAAGAAAGAGCGTAATATCTCCTGGTATTATGTTGATTGCCCAAAAATATCATCCATTTCCATAGCACATACACATGTATTCTTAATTTCCCTAATACACATGAAACTTCATTATTGAAAATGTTGGACAAATAGCATAATTTACAATTAAGTCTAACAATGAAGAAGAAACAGGGTCATTATACAATTAACAAGAGAAATATCAGGAATGTGTGAAATTGGTGAAGTTAGTTCTGGCAAATTTAAAATGTTCAAATGCTGTTTGCGAAGACTAGTTTTGCCGAAAGTGGAGATTGCCTTTTCTTCCTCTGTTATGCAACCTTGGAGTTTGTACATAAAAGGCTGGAGGTGTGGGAGGTATCCCTTCACATGGGGGCTGTAGGGGGGGGCTTCCTCTTGCAAAAATAAATTGTGTACTATGTTTTCTGTAGGTAGTTAATGACAAAAAGTTGTCGAGTTATTTACCTTTCACAAAATTAACTTTGGCAAATCAAAATGAACCCAAAATATCTATTAAATGCCTTTGTTATATCACTAAGAGACTCTACGAATTTATAGATAAAAACAATTGCACTTATTCTTGTTTCAGTTTTATGAAATTAGTTTGTGTACTTAAAAATATTTATGTTGATCCTTTATGTTAATTAATGGAAACTCTGATTTATATTTACTCTGTAAAATGGCACACTTCAGCTCTTTAGTGACTGCATTTAAAACCATCCATTATACAACACAGAGGGTGGTCTAAATTAAAAGTTTAGATAGCTTTTTATTCCACAAGAGGACCACATACTTGTTCTCTGCATCCTTTTTAACTAATCTAATCTTAATAATAAAATGTATATAACTTAACATAAAATAGTTTTATCCACAGTCATGAACCATTTTCTATTGATTCAATCGTTATAAAATGCTAATGTTTTGATTAGACTGCTATTGTTCACTTTACTCATATTAAATCAACTTCTATACCTTCCCTTTAGATCTACATGAATAATATCAAAATCAATTGAACATGATTAGCTCTACCTAAGGGAAGTAAAATGTGTACTCTGTTAGCCAGCCCATTACAGTTTACAAATATTACATGCGAAATATCATTATGTCTAGTAAGTTTATGAATGAGTTCAAAACTTAGTAAACTAAATATATCAATAAATATGTTGCATAATTTGTAGTAGTTTTCCACAATTTTCAATCAATTAAGGGAACATTATAATCTCCAAGTTATTGTGTATCTATGACCTAAGAAATCTTCCAATTCTACTGACACATTTTAATGAGATTCTAAAATCATTCTGTCATTGTAATTATACCCTAAGCATGGATTAAAATTAATCAACAGTATGCTTGCAATTTTTGGAATTAACACCTTTCTTTCCAACAAAGGAGACAATGATCCTTGAACAAACATGGTCAGTCCACCACCCATTTTATCTTAGCACGCACTTTTGCATTAGTAAAATCCCTTCAAATTAATATCCTTTATTTTCCAAGTTTCTGTTATGTGTTACTGTAAAAAATGTTTCAAGTTCAGCTAACCTATTATTTAAGTTCATCAAATTAACATAATAATACTTTATAGAGTTAGTAAATGTAATTGTTGCTTTTATTCTTTACTGTGACTCATCCTTAAAAATGATTTTACTGTTATTGTTTGGAGTTTTGTTATATGATCATGCTCTTTATTACTCAAATACAAAAAGTCATTGGTAAAAACAGATAATTATTCACCAGTTCTTTCCATGGTGTGATCTCTGAAAATTTTGAGTTAGCCCACATGTTAAATATTTTAGCTTCAGTTAAAGCACAATCCCTGAATTCATGACATGGGGGTATTTCAATAAATGTAATCTCGACATGATGTTCCTTACATAGCTTTTAGAATTCTCAAAACTACCTCTTTCATATAATTTATATGGTAGCAAACATTTGTTCTCACAACTACAATAACAGTTTCACAAACAAGACTCACAGAAACAAATCTAGGCAGAAACATAGAAAGTTCTGTTACTGTAACTTCATGCAGTGCTGACATTGTTATTTGTATTAAAAGCAGTAGTAACCCTTAACTGTTATTCACATGAACATCTTGTACTATCAGCAAACTGTATTATTTTTTCTTTTTGATAAACAATTTTCTACCTTAACTTCACAAGTTATATTCAAAATTGAAATTACTGCATTAGTTTCTTCAGAGTGAAAAATAATGCTATGATTCCAATCCCTAATTATCCATTAATTTATTGTACTATCTCTTTTACACTTTTACTTTTCTTAGTAATGTTTTTAGATTCCCAGATCTCTTTTCTTCCACATGTTTATTTACTGTTGGTTCAAATAGATCCCCATGGGCTTCAATTTCATTACCAGTACTAAACTTCTCCCTCAATGACATCTTCAGTATTATCTCAGGAATTAAAATAATTTCTTCTATCCCTATGATCTTACTCTTGGAAATATTTTTACTATCTAGCAACCAATGTATTGTCCAGCCCATTCCTTATTGGCATCTAACTCTGCTTCCATTACTTTGACACTATCTTCAAAATCACTTTATTCGTTCACAAAAAAGAAATCTACCATCATTTTTTTTTTCTGAGGTATTACCAAGCTGTAAAGTGGTGTCATTAATGCCAAGTGTGGGAAAGACTAAAAAGCTTTTATTTTTACTAGTTACATTTGTTTGCATAATTTTCCTTTCCTTGTCTTTTTTGTCTAGATAAATAGTCATCAGTACTGATGACTGAAGTAGTGAACTGAATATTTTTTTTCTATTTCTTAAGTAATTATTCTTTACATTTGGCTCAGTGTTTTCCTTCTCCCTTTAAAATGAATGGTGTCCTTATCAGCTGTTAAAACATAAGAAATTGGATTTTTCTCATTTTCAGGAGTAACAGTTCACACTAGAGACTGATACTTCTAAGTGAGATCAATAAGTTAAATATTCTGAGACTGTTATCTTCAGGGATTTCTCCTTTCTTTGAGATGCAGCACTCTTAGAGTTTAGTATTATACATGGGGGGTGCTGGTTGGGGCAGATGTTTACACTGGGGGCAGGGGGGTGCAGGGTGACTTGCCCCTTGCAAAAACACTTTTTTACTTTTTTTGCAATTTGGCTGTGGCAAACATTTAAATGAGCAACTCAAATAGAGATATAAAGGAGGCTAAGAGGACCTATGGACATAAAATTCAGGGACACTTCTCGGATCAAAGGGACTCTAGATGTCTCTGGCAAAGCATACAAGCCATATCCGACTATAGGCCTGCATCCTCCTCATGTGATGACAACACAGAATTTCTGAACAAACTAAACACCTGCTTCAGCAGATTTGATATGGCAACAACACTGTGTCAAATAAGCTCATTGTCAAACAGGGTGAGGAGGTGCTATGTCTAAGAACATCTAATGTTCTGAAGACCTTGAGACAAGTAAACCCAAGAAAAGCAGCTGGTCCTTATAATATTATGGGAAGGGTTCTAAGAGACTGTGCTACCCAACTGTCCACTGTAGTAACAGATATATTCAACATATCCCTGCAACTAGCCATTTCACCCAGTTGCTTCAAAAATATGACACTCATTCCCTTGCCCGAGAAATCCCAACCGACAAGCCTAAATGATTACCGTCCAGTTGCACTTACATCAACAGTAATGAAGTGTTTTGAGTGGTTGATCAAGAACCATATTTCTTCAAGCCTACCTGCAACACTGGATACATTACAGTTTGCTTGTAGATCTAACCACTGCATGGCTGATGCAATAGCTATAGCTCTTCATGAATCCTTGGCACATCTAGAGAACAAGAATTGCTATGTCAGAATGCTGTTCATTGATTTTAGTTCTGCCTTTAACACTGTTATTCCCTCATAATCTGATATTGAAACTGATCCAGCTGGGCATCAACCCCCTCCCCATGTAACTGGATATTGGACTTTCTCATCAACAGACCCCAAAATGTATGTGTGGGAAATAACAGTTCAATTAGTATTACATTGAGCATGGGTGTCCCTCAGGGCTGTGTCCTGAGTCCTCTGATTTTCATCTTGTTGATGCATGACTGCATGGCCAAACATGAATCCAACAAAATCATCAAGTTCATGGATGATAACATTGTTGCAGGTCTTGTTAGAAATGGTGAGGAAACAGCCTACAGGGATGAAGTGGAATATCTGATAGGCTGGTGCGGCAGCAACAATCTGGCCTCAAATTTAAGCAAGACCAAAGAATTAACAGTGGACTTCAGGAGGACACAGGCAATACATCAACCTCTGGAAATTAAGAGGGTGGCAGTGGAAAGGGTCAAAAACACCAAGTTCCTGGGGGTGCACATCTCAGATGACCTATCTTGGTTGACTCCTATTAGCCACACAGTGAAGAAGGCACAACAATGTCTGTACTTCATATAGAAACTGAGGAAGGCAAAACTGTCTCAGCCCATCCTCAAAGCCTTCTACATGGGGACCATTGACAGCATACTCTCAAATAACATCATGGTTTTGGTATGGTGACTGCAAACCATCTGACCGCAAGGCTCTCCTGAGGGTAGTGAGGACAGCAGAAAAAGTAATTGGTTCTTCACTCCCATCCATGGATGATCTGCACAAGACTCAGTGTGTGGGAAAGGCTTGGAAGATAATCGATGATCCCATGGCATGTACTTCTGCCTTTCGTCGGGCAGGCAGTATCACAGCTTATACTGCAAAACATCTAGACTGAACAGGAGCTTCCACCCTCTATCCATTAGACTGCTGAACTTGAATCCCAGGTATGACAGCAAATAATCTGATAAATATGCCACTATCTGTGAAGTATTAGCTATAGTAATCACACTGGCAAGTTGCTTCAGTAACTGATACGGTTAGCCTGATTTCTTATGCTATTACTTCCTGAATGTACAGTAGTCAGGAGAGAGTCACCACTCCACACATGTGCAATATGAACATCAGAATATATCATACTACAACTGATAAAGTGCAGTATTCTAAGCAATCACAATGCGAAGTTAAAGTCTTTGCAATACCTACTAGTATAATACTGTCTAACGTCTTCCTGTCCAATTGTGGCAATTTATTGTGTTAATATTTTAATTACTGTATGTGCATTAGTCTTACTGTCACTCAAGCTATGTGTTCATTGTTTTGTCTTGCATGGGGACCAAATCAATGTAATTTTGTTCAGCTTGCTCTGCTGTGCATATCTGATTGACAATAAAGTTTACTTTGACTTTGACAAAAGTATTTAGCAAACTGAATCTTAAGTTTGATTACTTGCCTGAATTACATATATTTAGTAGAGGTATAACCAGTGCCTCTTCTAACACAAGCATAGCTAGATGCAAATGGTTAATCACTGGTGTGAATTACACAGCTCAGACATTTCAAAATGTCATGCTATAATTATTGCAGGGAATACCCAACGTTACAATGCACAAGGAATAAAATGAAACATAAAGACCAGAGCTAAGAAGGTTAAGATGGAATGGAATGACTCTGATTTCAGAAACATGTGAGTTGATAAATCAATATTAACATTTAATAGACTCATTTTTACATTCAAAGGTATGTTATCAATACCAAAGATATAAAAACACCATATGAATTAAGGAAATAATTAAAAATGAAGCACGTGTCAGATAATTAGTGTGTATAGTAACATGGGGTGGCAGAGTGGTACAGAGGTTAGCACTGCTGCCTCTCAGCAAGAGGTTGTCCTATTTGATTATCAGCTGGAGTGCCTTCTGTGCGGAGTCTGCATGTCCTCCCTGTGTTTGTGTGGGTTTCCTCCGGGTGCTCCGCTTTCCTCCCACAAATTGGCCCTAGGTGTGAGTGTGTGTGCGAGTGTGTGGTATGGATGAATTACTGCGGCAGGGCTAGCCACCCAGTGGCGTAAACCTTGGCTCTAGATGATTGCCACTGTTGAAGTGACACCCCATCCCCATGTGCAAAAATAGGGAAAGGGGCTGAGGATGGATGGATAGTTATGTGTATATAAAGTTACTGGGTAAAGCAATGTAACATTATTCCCACAGGGAAAATGTCTTTCGCAAATGCAGTTTCCACACACTTAAATTGTCTACTGCAATAAGCTACACATAGCTTCTTTTATCTATGTTTATTAAAGTGGATGACAGAAAATAACTCAGTATTTTTTTAATAGTCACCACCACACCTTTTGTAGCTTCCTACATAATCAGCTGTATGACATTTCGTGCTGTTTATCTTAGCACTAATTACTCCACCCATAGGTAAGTCCACTACAGTCACCAGATGAAAACCTTTTTGTTTTTTCAAACTGCATGAAAATGCTTCTGTATTTGAGAGATTTTTCAGCTAGTCCAGGTTCATTTTATGGGATTATTTAACCTTTATGCATTGGCATTTGGATAGTTTAAATGAACAAATTTGAACAAGCCACAAATGTTACATGTGCCTTTCTGCAATATCTTTTATATACCTGTGCACCTTGAAACTATATATCAAGGCATACAGGTACAAAAAAGATACCAGTGTGCCTTGATACTGTATATCATATACCCAACTCTGTGCCTGCTGCATAATGTTTATGCACCTGGGTGCCTTAATACTGTATATCCTTTATGTAACAGTTTGTGTTGCTACTGCATATCCTTTATGCACCTGGGTGCCTATTGTGTGACTTTTACACACCTCTGTGCCTTGGGACAGTATATCATGTATATACATATATGCCTTGATATTGTGTATATTTTATACACCTTTGTGCATTGAGACTGCATATAATTTATGCTCCTGTGTATACATCTGTTTGTCTTGATACTGTATATTCCTTATGCACCTGTTTGCCTGCTGTATGTCTTTTAGACACCTGTGCACTTTGATAGTCTATACCCCTTATCCTTACACATATACCCCTTATCCTTACACATATACCCCTTATCCTTACACTACTTATCCTTACACATATGCCCCTTATCCTTACACATATGCCCCTTATCCTTACACATATACTCCTTATCCTTACACATATACCCCTTATCCTTACACTACTTATCCTTACACATATGCCCCTTATCCTTACACATATGCCCCTTATCCTTACACATATGCCCCTTATCCTTACACATATACCCCTTATCCTTACACATATACCCCTTATCCTTACACATATATCCCTTATCCTTACACATATACCCCGTATCCTTACACATATGCCCCTTATCCTTACACATATGCCCCTTATCCTTACACATATATCCCTTATCCTTACACATATATGCATTTTCCTACTGCTTATCTTTTACACAGCTGGATGTCTTGATAATATGTCTCCTTTGTATACTTTTTTGGGTTGAGATTGTATATACTTTCTAAACATGTGCTTTGATATTGCATATTCTTTATAAATCTGTCTTGATACTGAATATGCTTTATTTATACCTGTATATGTGGATACAAAATATAATTTTATTTACACTTGTGTATGTTGATGCCGAATATCCTTTATTTAAACCTGTGTATACTGATACTGCATATCTATTATAAACATGTGTGCCACTATGCTATATATCCTTTATACACCTTGATGCTTCATACATTCATAGGTTTTTACTAAGCTACTGTCCAAAAAGGATATTCAAGAAGTTCAGACACATCACCCAGTATTGTAGGACACCAACAATACCCCCCATTAAGTATATTTTCCCACATATCCCCAGGGAAAATTTGTAATCATCCTTCCAGTCATCTATAGGTTCATACTTTCATAGATGTTTTTCAGGCTAACGACCCCACAAGAGCCTGTTTGAGACTAGCCATGCATCCCAAATCTCCGACAATTTCTGCTACCCTTGATAAGTGTAAGCAGGGGCTTGGGAGATGAAACATTTACAAGCAGTAACCTGGGAAATGAAACATTTAGAGGTTGCCTGTGTCCATTAGAGAAATAGGTGCCAATCCAGGGATGAATTTCCTGTTCCCCATCCAATTGTCCAGGTTATATTTGAATTGGGTTAGGGAGGACTCTGCTTCACATGGATGGAGAGCCTGTTCCAAAGATGGGATAGTATCTGAGATATATACCTGCCTCTCCATCAGGGCATAATCATATCACAAGCAAGGCTCAAGTCTTTAAAATGGGAAATTCTGGTGCTGTTTGTTTTGTGGATATGCAGGAGGTCCATCTGAGTGAAGTCTAACAATGCCCTATATGCCAGGCATAGATCACCCTCAAAAGCCTGTAGGAGACAGAATACTGGGGCAGGGCCTTGAGGCAGTCTGCATAGGACATGTTACTTATACCATGTATTCTTTCAGTGAGGAACCTCTGTGGACATTTCAGTTGTTAGATATGCCTGGTTAGGTACATACCAAAAGGGCGTTGTATTCAATGATAGGTCTGATGAATGTCGAATACAATGGAACAATGACTTCCTTGGAGCTAGATGCTATACGTTTGTTTATATGTTGCACAGCATAGAATGATTTCCTCACTACTGTAGACATGTGATGGTCAAAGGCTAGATTACTGTCTATGTGTATCCCTAAGTCCCTGACTACTGGGTTAACTCTAAGGGGTGTGTTGTCAATATGACAGTTACTGGGGGTGGATGACTTCCCAAAGGCTACTATTATGCATTTCTTGGCATTTAGTTTTAGTACATGGCTCTGACACCAGTCGTTTGTCTGTGTCAGCCCCTCCTGGAGAACATTTGTGTGGGTGTGGGTGTGGGATTCAATGACTGCTCCTAATTTAAAATCATCTGCAAATTTATTTGACCAGTGACATTGGCCTTAACTTCAGAGACGTAAATGCCAAAAAGGAGTGGTTCAAGGACTGATCCCTGAGGGACCCCACTTGTGACTGGCTTCTTTGTACAGGTGGAATTCCCAATTCTAACTTCCTGTGTCCTGTCTGTAAGCCAGCTGACTATCCATTGAGTGACATACAGGTCTGTACCTAATCTGTTGAGTTTGTCAATAATGTCTGAGTGGGGTATTGTGTCAAATGCCTTGGCCAGGTCAATCTAGGCAGTGTGAACCATTTTTCCCTCATCCATTGCTTTGGTGACCTTCTCAAAGATGTCCACCAGGTTTAGTAGACATGACCTACCCTTTATGAAACCAAAGTGGGTTGGGTCCAGTATCTGGAGGTTTACTATATTAGTATTGATCATTTCCATGATAATTCTTTGCATCGCTTTGCATATAAGACTAGCAAAACTTATGAGTTTGTAGTTCCCAGGGTCTTTAGATGGGCCACCATTATGCAAAGGGATGACTGTTGCTGTTCTCCATTCATGAAGTACACAGCCTGTTTGGAGGCTACAGTTGAATTGCAATTGCAGATGACCTGATAGGTCATGTTTCATGCAATTTGGAAGACATCCTGGGATATTGTTTGGGCCCATTGATGCAGTGTTCTTGGCCTTAGTGACAGCATCGAGGACCTGTTCCCTAGTGATAGCAGGGGGCGTTATATTTGATGATATTTCCTGAAGGAAGGTTGAGTGAGAGAGAGGGGTAAAGTTGGAACTGAATTTGTCAGCCAGTAGATTTGTTATATCTTCTGGCTCAGTATAGATGGCTCCATTTAAAATGAGCTCTGCACACAGTTGTATATTGCCTTTGAGGTTGTGGGCATAGCTAAAGAATGGCTTGTGGTGGTCCTTGGCCTGGAAGGCCAAATTTACCTAAAATTTGGCTTTGGTAGACTGTATTTGTCCTCTGAGTTGTTTGTTTAGTTTGATGAGAGTGCCTTTCATCTGCTGGGTGTTGCACCTCCTAATTTTTGCCATGATTTTCTTCCTTCTGTTATACAGCCTATTGATTTTGCGATTCCACCAGGGTGGCTTGTTTTTTGAGTTATTTCTTTTCTTCTTCTTCCAGATGGGTACAGCTGCCTCTATGCAGCTATTAACATGCTTGTATAGGGTTTCTGTGAACCATTCTGCATAGGCAGCAGAGTTGTCAGGCTTTATGGGGGCTTGAAAGTTTGCCAGGTTATCACTTAATAGCAGGAAGTTAGCCTTAGAGGAATTCTTGAATATTCTAGGGATATCTGGTGGTTCAGGTTTATTTTTACTTCAAGGGAGACCATTTTGTGGTCTGACCTTACCACGGAAGACATTACACTAGGGTTGTGCAGCACTCTCCCATATTAGTGAGGACCAGATCAGGTATGGTAGCGCCCCTGGTTGGTGTATTGACAATCTGGTCCAGGGAGTTTGTGTTTACAAAATCCAGAAATCTCTGCACCTGTATGTTTGGTGTTGTATAGGAGTCACAGTTAATAGTGGGGTAATTAAAGTTGCCCATGATTGTGGTACTGGGTTGGATGGTGAGTGTTTCCAATCAGTTTAAATACATGGTATGGGTTTCCTGGATCATAGAAGGGGGGCTTATAGCTTGCAAGGAAGTGGTACTGGATTTTGCCTATGGTGATTTGAACATGGAATAGCTCAAGTGCCTTATCAAGTTTAACCAGCCTTGAGGTATATTTTTTTGATGTAAATTGAGACACTTCCACATTTAGACCCTGTCTGTGTAGTAGCTGGTCTAAATGTGTGGAAGGCATTATAACCTTGCACTGTTTGCATGTTCTCCACAGCTTTAAACCATGTCTCAGTGACTTCACAGACATCAGCATTCACTAGGGTGAAGAGAGCTTTTGGGGAGTGGAGTTTTCTGTTTAAACTCCTAGCACTGAGCAGTAATACCTTTAGATTTTCTTGGTTTTGATTTGCTATGTTGTAAGAACTTTCAGTTTGGCATTGCCTAAAAAGGCACTAAGGGGGAAGACAATGCTTTAGGTAATAATTGAAAGCCTAGAGGGGAGAGGTGCAGACCATCCTGGCAAAGCAGCACAGTCTGTTGACCATATACTTCTATGCTGACAAATATTGCACCCCCTTAAAATGACAACAGAAATTAAGCTAATTATTAAAGTCAGTCATATTTTGTTCGTATTGTGTATCATCCTTGGAGAAGGTAAACTGCTGCTCAATGCTAGTCTTATACCAGGCTGGGACACATTTTCTGTGAGCTCCATGATGTCTCTCTTTATATAGTCTAGGGAGGTACCTCTCAGGTCATTTACACCCACATGGACTCTGACTGACTCATACTGGTACTTGTGGTCGAGTGACCTGAGTACATGCATAATGTGGCAGATCCTAGCCCCTAATAAGCAACTGACCATGACTTTCTCCTTAGCTTGGTGAGAGGGACATCACTGTGACTCATGATGGAGTCTCCAATGAGCAGAATGTTGGGTTGTGTGGTGGCTTGCCTTACGGGCTTGAAAGTAGAGGCTCCATGAAGATGGGGCTGTATGTGTTGATGCGGGTGTTGTTTTGAAAGAGTACATTTGGGGCTGCTGAGGGTATTTATGTGTACTTCATCTATGAGGTCTTTGGGGTTTAGGAAGGTTACATTTAAGTGCCTCAGCATATGTGAATCTATATGTCTGCTTTGAATTGTGTGTGATGGATGCAGTGTGTGTACTACAGACAACCTTATTGACATTAGGAGTACTTTAATGTGAGAGAGTTGCCTGCAGTGACATTGTGTCAATGCATCTTTCATATACCATATCAGTTTTGCCTCTGAATGCCCATATCCACCAAGCTGGTAACTGAGATCCTGGGGAAGTTCATATCCGTGGCAACAGACCCTTTTTTATTGATTAGACAGTTGGAAAGAGACTATAAAGAAATGCCAGGAGTATCCAGCTTGCAACTGAGGACAATGCTTGTCACTGCAAACTAGTTGTCTTGTATGTAACTAGGTATTGGTGAAATTTCAATCATGCTTTTACAGGAAAGATTTCAATCAAGGTGTCTGTGTAAAGTATTCTGGCAGCTATTGTGAAGTTAGAAACAAATCAAACAGTACTTACTGAAAACAAAGAATTAGCTTGTCAAGAATGATGAAAACAAGGATGTCACATGAATAGCTGCAGCTAGTGCTGGTCTCACCACAGTTTCACTCTGCTGGGATACAATGCTCCTTTGCTTCTTCTCTCACCAGAAACAAAACATTAGCACCAATCCCAAGATAAGAAGCAGGCTACAGCCTGTTTGGTGATACAAAATCTTGCACCAGATGATGCTAGGGTCTGTAGGCTTGTTGTAGCCTTTTCCTGGTAGATGCCTTGAAAAGCAACCAGAGCAATCAGAAACGTCAAGCACAGACACTCACTGCTCAATCAGAAACAGTCAGGAATCAATGAATTCTGCACTTCTCTCACCAGGAGCAGAATATAAGCACAAATTTCAAGCTGTCACCTATGAAGCAGTTATTAGGCTTTCTGGTGATCAGTAGTCTCCAAGAAATAATCTCACTGTGTTCTTTCTCTCACTGGGAGAAAACAGAAACACTAACTCTACGATGACTATTGAGTGTAAGCTTCCAATAATTGGTGGTTTTGCAAAAGATGCGGCAAATTGTACAGTCAAGATGGGAAACAAATGGGTTAATATCTTAAGCACTGCAGTGTGCACTAAGCAGTTAGATATGAAAGATGTGGTAACTTAAGCTAAGTAGAGAGTCACTAATTTTAAAAGAGCAATTTAGACTGAAAGAGGGTGGGCACTTTGTATTCTGGTTCTATGGAATATAGTGGGATGGCCAATAAATATAAATAGTTGAGGGGAGTGATTTCACAAATTGATAATTTTGTACTTACAACCGCCAATGAAAAGGGATGAGGGAAGTAGATGCGTATTCAAATTAGCATAAGGGGCAGGAAACTAGAAAGACAGTTGAGATTAAGAACACAACAGCATCAGTAGTGTTGCACCTATCCATTTCTTTTCAGACAATCGGGAAATCAAACTAATTGTCCAGTGGTCCAGAAAACACTGCACAAACTCTGGTATTCTGTTTCAAAAAAGAAACAGATTATCGGAGTTTGTTAAATCAGTAGATTTACTATACTTTTTTTACAAAAAGCATAGTAAATCCTCAGGAAAAAAGGGATCATGAATGGAAAAGGGGAGCATTCCTCTTTATCTGATGTGACAATTACATCACAAAATGGGAGGAAAGTGGGCAGAATATGGGTGGAGTTATGGGAGGTGTGCGGGGTGTGGCCTAAGTCGAGTTTTAGCCACAACGAAAGATGGCAACCCTAAGCACCAGGGTGGGAAAACATTTCTGTGTGACTCACAAGGGAAACAGCTGTGGTCTCTTTCCTAGTTTTAATACGCAATTAAAAGCAGAATACAAGTAAAACACAGTGCAAATTAAACATATCACAACATGCAAAACAGAAGAAGGCAATAAAGTAATACAAAATACAAAAAAGCAAAAGCAAACTAACCAGAGTGGTTTTAAAGGCTGCTTGGGAAATAATCTGCTAGATAAGTAAGAATAGCCTATATAAATAGTGGTATTTCACTGATTCTACTGCAGAATGAACTGAGAACCTTCTGTGTGTAAAGCAGATGTGATAACCATTACATTGCGGAACCCTTATATATTTTATACATGTGGATCATCAGCAGCAGCATCATCATTAACACTCTTATTCCCATCTTTTTCTACATGTGGTTGGGGTGTCATGCCAACTGTTGCTATCTCTCTCTATTCAGTGCCATTGTCCTACCTTCTTTGACACTCATGCCTGACTGTCACAGGTTTTATACATACACTCCATCCACCTCTTTGCTGAAATTTCTTGTTTCCTCATGCCTTCTTTCTGTCTGTACCAAATCTTCTACTCCAGATTGTCTTTTGCTTTTTGGCATGTGTCCAAACCACTACAATCTGCTCTCTTTGACCTTTTCTGCAATTTAAGCTGCTTTGGCTTCTGCTCTGATGTCCTCATTTCCTCAGCTGACACACAGTGTGCATCCTACTACCCATCTTAGGCACTTCATCTCCATCACCTCTAGCTTTCTCAAATGCTCTGCCTTTACTGCCCAGGTTTCTGTACCATACCGTAGTACTGATTGCACCACTGTTTGTACACCTTACTTTTCAGCTTCTTTGGCATTTTTCTGTCATACACTACACCTACAACTCTGCGCCAATTGGCTTCTGCCCCTCTGATTCTAGCCTTGACCTCCTCATTCAGACTTCCCGTTTCTTCAACAACCACTCCCAGATATTTGAAGCTGTTAACCTTTTTCCCTATCTTCCCTTCTGTCTCAGTTCTCAGCTTCTTCTGATTTTCCCAATTTCCTGCCATTACAACTGTGATATCTGTACTCATTTTCATTCAGCTTTGCATTCCATTTCCCTATGCTTTGCTGAAGATCTTGCACAAAGTCTGCCTGTAATACCATATCATCTGGATAAAGGAACTTTGTCAATCTGTCCTTTCTGGCCTGTTTGCTAATGTAGTCCATCAGCAGTACCTACTGCAGTGTACTTAGAGCTGAACACTGATGCACACCCACTCCCACTGGGAACCCCTCCGTGAGACTGAACACTGTTCATACTTGAGTTATTGAGTCCTTGTGCATAGCTTGCAATAATTCTAATAATGTTTCCTGGGACTTCGAGTTATCACAGAACTGCCAAACCAGCTTCCATGGAACCTCGTCATATGCTTTCTCCAAATGTAAGTTTGCCAAGCTGTACTTTGTCCTCATCTCTAGCTTCATCTCAACTGTCTATCTCACTTTCTTTATTCCTGTTGCCACACCCATGTGGATTCAGGCAGCCCTCATATCCTGTTCTGTCTGTCCCGATATGTGCATTCAAGTCTCCCATTATCGATACCAATTCATGTTATCCTGCTTTACCTAGAAGGTCCTGAAAATGCTGTCTGACTGTTCTCTTTTTCTCACTAGCACAATACTGCTTTGGGGCAATGACTGAGATTATGAATACTGCCCTATCATTAGGCTGAAGTCTGATTGCCATGAGTCTATCACTATTTCTGCTGACCTCCCTCACTGTCTTCTAATGCCTCTTCTTTACTACAATTCCCACACCATTTCCAGCCTGTCCTCCTCCTGAGCAGTAGACTCTGGATCCCAAACCAAGTGGGTTTACTGCATTGCCCTTCCATATTGTCTCCTGGATACATAGACAGTCCAGCTTCCTTCTTACTATCACATCATCCACTTCCAAAATGCATCATGTCAGAGAACCTACATTGAGTATAGCAATTCTTGTCTCATGTTTGGCAGGTTAATTGGTTTTATATACAGCTTTTGCTCAACAAACCTATCCAAGGTAACCCAAGCCTGTAGATTATTGATCCAAGGCTGCTGAGCTTTTATAGTGGGCACCACTGGCCAGTAGGGACACATACACTCCTTCCACCATTTGCATGGAAGTTGGGTCCTCAACCTACTTATCCCTGGCAACTACCCATGCCTATTTGGCAACATTAGTCATCATGACTGAATCACCTACAGCCATATTTTACACTGTCTAGTGGCTAATCCTGTCATGGCTTGCAGTTTGTGATCCATGTTCTCCTATCATGAGAATACTGTGGACCACAGCAGATGCTCAAAGTGGTTAGTCTGTATAACTCTTCTTCCTATAGGGTAGCATGTAGAGTCTATAGTGCTGCTGGCCACAACTCCAATTGTAGATTGGTTTGAAATGGAAACACTAAGGAACCCCACAGAGACACAGGAAGAACACACAAGCTCCATACAGGCATTGGCCAGAGGTGAGAATTGAACATTGTATCTTGTGCATAACAGGAGAAGACCTTAACCATCATGCCAACTTGCCACAAAACACTCAGATGCCCTGAGTTTTTATACACCTGGATGCCCTGATACTGTATATGTTTTATACACCCAAATGCCTTGGTAGTGTATACCTTTTATACATCCATGTACCTTAATACTGTATATCATTTATATCTTCAACACAATACCCCACTTGGGGATCACAGATAAACTTACTGAGTTAGGCATAAACCCCTACATCATCAGATGGATAGCCAACTGGCTCACAGACATGACACATATTGCCTGGAGAGGTGAATCCACTCCTGATAAGAAACCTGTTACTAGCAGTGTCTCACAGGGCTCAGTGTTGGGACCCCTCCTGTTTAGTACATGCTTCTTTGAAATGAAGACCAGTGTTGGGGACCTCTAACTCATCAAGTTTGCTGTCAACTGTAAGCTGGGAGCAATCACTGAATCACCAAATGATGTTGACATTCTACACGCAGGCCTAAAAATAACAAACAACTGCTGCCAAAATGATGGCCTGAAACTAATGCTACAAAATGTGTAATCATACCCTTCAGTAAATCAGATATCCCTGCAAATTATAATATTGATAGCACACCCCTAAAAGTAGACCCAGTGGTGAGGGACCTAGGAACACAAATAGATAGTAACCTAAACTCTGACCACTGGGTAGCTATGGTAGTGAGGAAATCCTTTGTGTGGCTAAACTTATAATTATAAGTAAAGACATGGAATAAAGATCAAAGGAAGTCATAGTGCTATTGTACTCAGCCCTCATGAGGCCTATAACCAAGTACAAAGCTTCCTTCTGTATGTACCTAATCAGGCACCTACACCAACAGGAGTGGCCCCAGATTTTTCTCACTAAAAAAATACAAAGCATAAGACACATGTCTTATGCAGACCGACTAAAGGTCCTATCTCTTTACTCCGTCTCATATCATTTATTGAGAGAGGACTTATGCCTGACCTACAAACCATTCTCTCATCAAGTCCTGATGAAAATGCTACATATCCGAAAGAAAAATGATACAAGGGTTGCACACTGCATGGACCTTAACCTTATTTGTGACTCTAACAGAACTTGCTAGAGAGACAGATTTGCATCCCAAAGGCTACCTCGTCTATGGAACAAGCTTTCCATCTTTGTAAAACAAAGCCAGTCCTGCACTCTCTTCAAAATGAACTTGGGTAAATGGATAGGGAACCATAAATTCACTCCTGGGGTACTGCCCATATCCCTTATGGACACAGGCAGTCTGCAGAATGACTCAGGGATCTGACACCCAAAGACCCACTACCCTGATACTACCTCATCCCATATCTGGGGAATTAAGATATAATATTTCATATCCTGGGTATTATCAGCTAGGCTTATAAAGGCTCTTGTGCCAATAACCTAATATTCACCTATGAACCTATAAACCTTTGTTAGCCATGATACCTTATATCTTTCACATACCTGGGTGCCTTGATATTTATACCTTTCACAAATCTGGTTTCCTTGATACTGTACACCTTTTATAAAGCTGTATGCATTAAGACTGCATATCTTTTGTATAGTTGGGTGCCTTCTGGCCCCCTATTCATCATGCCCCTATGGACTCCGGGACTACATGATATTTTCAGACTTCTAACTTTGTGACCATCTGATAGTCACGTGTCTGTGGGTTGAAATCCTCCACTGCCAATTGTGTACCACTGGTCCCTGTTGAGACAGTTTGGCAACTTCATTTTTCTGAGTTTTATTTAAATTGCTAAAGGCTGCACTTATTCTTTGAGTTGGTTGTGAAGGAAACCAACTGGGAGACAAACATTCTGTGATAGCACATAAGAAAATACAACAGTGGCAGCTCTGGTGATGTAGAAGGATAAAACCCTGACTAAGGCCCAGTTGATCTGATTTGATTAGTAGCTCAGGTGCTCGATGGATTTGTCAGGAAGGATAAGAGTGCCCCATCCTATGCAGGTGGGATCTACAGCTGGTCACAGGTTGTAACAGTTCTTGTTGCAGGAGTGTGGTTCACAAAGCCACCAATAGGTGGCATCTTTCATTGAGCAGGTGCATGGGACTGTATACTTGCGTATAGGTTCAAAGGTTCATAGGTTCATACTAGGCTATCTGCCCTAGGGCATTTATAAGCCTAGCCAGAATGTGTTTGGCTTTCGCCACCCATTTTAAATTTATTTTGCTATGCTCTTTTTCGAGGTTAGTATACTGTGCCACTGTCTAACAGTGACACAGAAGTGATACCAGGGGTAAACCTACGATCTCCCATCCACGCATCAAGATTCCTCTTGAAGAGAGTCAATGAGGGACTCTGCCTAACCTGGACTGGGATTTTATTCCAGAGTGAAGGGAGCCTCTGGGTTATGAATCTGTCCCTCCAGCATGTCCTATTTATTTCAGTGCTGAGGTTCAAGTCTCTCGTGCGTGTAGCTCGATGGGATTTGGATTTTCTGAGGTGCAGCATGTCCATTAATTCCGGGTTGGACATGGCTTTATACATCAGGCACAGATCGCCTCTGAACAGGTGGTATGCCACTGAGTAGAGCTGGAGTTTCTTTAACCGGGCAGCATATGGCATCTGTTTGAGCCCTTTGATACTCTTGGTGAGGTACTTTTGTGTTCTTTCCAGTTGCTGCAGGTGTCTGGTAAGGTACATCCCAAAAGGGGCATTGTACTCAAATATAGGCCTGATGAGGGATGAGTAAAGAGGCACGATGACCTCCCCTGATCTAGATGTGAATCCCTTCATGATTAGGTGGGCTATATAAAATGTTTTTCTAACCACTTTGGCCACATGGTTGTCAAATGAGAGATTGCTATCAACTTGGGTCCCCAGGTCTCTAATTACTTCTTCTGTACTTAATGGATTACCACCTATGTGGCAATTTGTGGGCACTTTGTTTTTGCCAAAGGGGATAACTATACACTTTTTGGCATTTAGCTTGAGGCCATGGCTCTGGCACCAGTTGTCTGTTTCTATGATGCCCTTTTGGAGGATGCTTGTGTCGGCTGGAGAGTCAATTATGGCGCCCAGTTTGCAGTCATCTGCGAACTTGGTCAGCCACAGTCCTTCCGTGTTGGCCTGTACCTCCAAGAAATATATACCGAACAAGAGAGGTCCCAGGACTGAGCCTTGTGGGACACCACTTGTAACTGGTTTGGAGTCTGACATGGCTCCAGCAATTCTAACCATGTGGGTTCTGCCCTTGAGCCAGTTTGCAATCCATCTAGTGACATAGGGGTTTATATTTAAGCTGGTGAGCTTATCTATAATGCCCAAGTGGGGTATTGTATCGAAGGCTTTTGCGAGGTCCAGATAGGCTGTGTGGACCACCTTCCCCTCGTCAATGGCCTTGGTGACTGTTTCAAATAAATCAACCAGGTTTAAGAGGCAGGATCTTAACAAAGCCAAACTGGGTAGGATCCAGTGTCTGTAGGTCTGCAATATCTTTATTTATGAGGTCCATGATGATCCGTTCCATAGCTTTGCAGACCAAGCTAGTCAGGCTTAAGGGGCAATAGTTTCCAGGATCCGTTGAGGCACCACCTTTATGGAGAGGGACCACTGTTGCTGTACGCCACTCTTTGGGCACATATCCTGTAGTAAGGCTGAGAATGAACAGTAGTTTTATGTTTGGGTTTAGCTCTTCTTGGAGTTCATGTAGGACACAGCCCGGGACACCATCTGGTCCCATTGATGCTGTGTTTTTTGCCTTGGAGAGGGTGGCTCTTACCTGAGCATCTGAGATGTCAGGAGGGCAGCACTCTGCTGGGATAGATATTTGCCCTTTTGGTGGGGGGGGGGGTTGCGCTGAACCTGTCAGCTAGAATGTTGGCAATGTCTGTGGGTTCAGTGTGTTTTTTGTCATTTTGGACTAATTCTGAGCATATCTGGGAATTACCAGCCAGGTTCCTAACATAACTAAAGAAAGCCTTGTGATTATCCTTAGTGTCCTGTGCAATTTTTTTCTCAAAGCTGGCCTTAGACAATTTTATGAGTGCCCGTAGTTTTTTGCTAATACTGATCAGTGATGCCTTCCCTTTTTGGGATTTTGCTCTATCATTTAGTAGCTTCCTCCTTCTATTGTATAGTTTTTTTATGGCTGGGGTCCACCAGACAGGACGTCTGCCTTTGGAGGACTGGGTCTTGGTTTTATTTGGGATCGCATGATCCATGCATTCCTGAAGGTGTTCATAGAATGCGTTTATAAAGGATTCTGCAGTCTGGGCTGTATTTTCCACAGGCCCGGGGGCTTTGAAGTATTCCACCTCGGTTTTGAGGAGTGTGAAATTTGCTTTAGAGAAGTTTTTCACTGTGGTTTTCTGGGCAGGGGGTGGGGTCGGGATGTGAATATCCAGTGAGATTAGTTTATGGTCTGATCTTACCAGTGAGGGATACACGTCTGGTCTGGAGCATAGAGTCCCCATGTTGGTGATGATCAGGTCCAGTATGTTTTCCCCTCTTGTGGGAGTGGTAACAAGTTGTTCCATAGCATTTGAGTTTATAAATTCTAGGAACCTTTGGGCTAGGGTGTTGGAGCTAGAGTAATGCTCCCAGTCTATGTTTGGGTAGTTGAAGTCGCCCAATATAGTGGTGTTTGGAGAGACCTTCATATTTTCCAGTGTTCTCAGGAAGGCTGAGTGGGGTTCCTGGGTTTGGGAGGGTGGTCTGTAGCAGGCTATAAACTGGAAGGCAGTTTTACCCACTGTTAGTTGCACATGGATAGTCTCTGATGCTTCGTGCTTTGCCACCAACCTGGAGGTGTGGGTATCTTTGATGAATATCAATACTCCCCCTCCTTTTGTGGTTCGGTCCAAGTTTTGGGGCCGAAAAGCATGGTATGAGGTATAACTTGGTAGTGCTGGGGTGCTCTCAGGAGCCCTGAACCAGGTTTCTGTTACTGCACAGATATCGATGTTCTCCATGCTAAGGAGAGTTTCGAGTGCCTGCATCTTGAGGTTTAGACTTCTGGCATTGAGTAGCATTACTCTTAGTTTCTTATCCCTTGTGATACCTATGGAGGTGGGTTTGTCTTTTGAGCCTTGCCTAAAAAAGGCACTATGGTGGTAGCAAGAGCCTTTGCCAATATCCAAAAGCCCAGGGGTGACAGGTGCAAGCCGTCCCTAGCGAAGCATCGTGGCTTGTCGAGCATATCATCCCAAGCTGACAGGCATTGGATCCCCTTTGAATGACACCAATACTTAAGCCAATTGTTGAAATTGATCATCTTGTCTTCATATTGTGGCATCATTCTTGGTGAGGGTAAGATGCTACTCAAGGTCAGGGTCATACCTGCCTGGGCTACATGCTCAGAGAGCTCGTCTATGTCTCTTTTCATGTAGTCCAGGGAGGTACGTCTCAGGTCATTCACACCAGCATGGACAATGACTGAGTCATATTTGTACTTGCCTTGGAGTGACCTGAGTGCTTGTGTTATGTGGCGGATCCTAGCGCCCGACAGGCTGATCACTGTGACCCTCTCCTTGTTCAGCCTGGTGAGCAGGACGTCAGTGTGCCTGACGATAGAGTCACCTATTACAAGTGTATCAGGTGTGTTGTTTAGTCTTAAGGGCTGTGACTGTTCGGCACACTGGCTTTGTGAGATATGTGTTGCACATGTTTTGTTTTGGGGTAGTGGTTGCTTGGGTGTCTGCTTTGGAGGTCTCTGCTGCTTAGGCAGATTTTTATTTAGAGATTCCGAGTATGTTTTTGTGTGATTATGTGTTTGGTTTGCTGTCGTGGTAGGTCTATGTGAGACTGGAATTGTAGAGTGTGGTTTCCTTCTCCTCCTGACTGGTTATGCCAGTACTGAGTTGAGAGAGCTTAGCCTCCAATTTGGCTATATGGTTGTATCTCTCACATGTGTTGGAATTTGTTGGGAGGAGGAGAGGGTTGTCTGTGTACATGAGGCAGTTGTAACATTGCCTCAAGATTCCCAGATTCACCAGCTGGACCGGAGAGGAGATTGACAACTGACCTTTGGACATGCTAGAATAATATTGGGAATTCCTTTATAATTGAAAACAAGGGCCAGTGGGGAGTGAGGGTGTAGTGCTTTTAATTTTTAGTGCTGACTTATATAATTGCTTTAGTGAGCAAGTGCCAGGTAACGTAAGTGCAATGTGTTACAGGTAACTTAAATGCAAAAACGACAAACAGTAACTTTCTTTCAAGTGGCACAAGCAAAAATAACAAGTTATGCTGAAGACCTGTTGTACCAAACCAAATAAATACAAAAAAATGAAGTACAGGTCACTGCTGAAATCTTCTTTGTTGAATCTCCTATATTAAAAGTAAGCGCTTTTGGAATAATCCTTCATCAGACATAATTCAAAGTAACAAAAGCAGCCATATTTAAAACACAGATCATCCAATCACTTACTCCTAAAAGCCCGCCTTTTTTGTAAAGCAGGTTTAATTGGTAAAACATCATTAAGACGAGGTGGTCTATGTGCTCTTAAATCTACTATCCACTTAGATTCAGCTAATGCTGTTCTATGCTGAATGTCCCCCCCCCCTCTCATTGGTAGCAATATTGCTAATATGCACCCGAGGCATATCTTTCCCAATATTGTTAAGAGTCAAGTGGGTAGGATATCTAGGGTATGTTCTGAAGATACTTATTGTGACGAGGAACTTTCTAGGCTGAGTGGACATTTTTTGGATAGGGGCTATGAGAGGAACATGGTTAGTAAGGCGGTTAGTAACAATATACTACATAGGAAGACGAAGAATAGGCCATGGATGCAAGGCCCTGTTAGTGGCAGACAAATAGATACAGGATTATGTAGTAGCAGGAAGGAACAACCTAGAATACTTTTTACGTATGGTAGTAATATTAAAGACATATGTAATATAGTTCAGAATAATTGGAATATAATAAGAAGTGATATTAGTCTTAAGGACGTAGTGGCAGAACGTCCCAAGTTCAATTATAGGAGAAACAACAATCTTAAGGACCTGCTATGTAAGGAGACATATTTGAATAGGAGACCTACAATAGATATTAGAGCAGGCACATATCCCTGTGGTAACTGCAAGGCCTGTCAATATATTAATAGTGACATTGAATATAAACACCCCGATAAGACACAAACTTTTATATTTAAAGGGAGGGCTACTTGCAGGACAAAACACTTAGTATATATGGCCAATTGTGAACAATGTGAAAGTTTTTATGTAGGTATGACAAATAACATGCTGAAGGTTCGGATTTTACAGCACATTAGCAATATTAGAACTTGTCAAGTGAGCAATGCTTTATTCAGACATATAGAGACTAATCCTACACACACTTTTAAGTTCAGATGCATTGTAAATATTGCTACCAATGAGGGGGGGGGGGGACATCCAGCATAGAACAGCATTAGCTGAATCTAAGTGGATAGTAGATTTAAGAGCACATAGACCACCTGGTCTTAATGATGTTTTACCAATTAAACCTGCTTTACAAAAAAGGCGGGCTTTTAGGAGTAAGTGATTGGATGATCTGTGTTTTAAATATGGCTGCTTTTGTTACTTTGAATTATGTCTGATGAAGGATTATTCCGAAAGCGCTTACTTTTAATATAGGAGATTCAACAAAGAAGATTTCAGCAGTGACCTGTACTTCATTTTTTCGTATTTCTTTCAAGTGAAACAAGGAAATAAGTACAGTAAGCAATGCAGATATCACTAGTGATCCACAGAAGCGCTGAGAAGCCGCGTATTAGGTGGAATTAGCGTTCCAGGGAAATAACAAGCAAACAAAAAACAAGCATATAAACAAAGCTAGATTCAGCAGGCCTGGATCTAGTCTATGCTACAGCAAACAAGGTGTACCAATTTCAGTAAGATACAGTTCAAATATTCAGGCACTATAAACCTTTAACCAGAAATTCCCAGCTCAGAAGGGCAGAGTCCAGCCTCTTCTCCCACAAGAGTGCAGACCACGAACCTTCTTAATGTAAAATAACTGGCCTGAAGCCCAAGTGCCAAAACCAGAACTAATACACTTTAAGAATAACAGACACTGGGCTCTCAATCAGCAGTTCTCAACTTAGAAGGATGTAAGCTACCTGTTCTGCCACTACAGTGCAGACCACAAACCCTCTCAGTGCAAAACAACTGGTCCAAAGCCCAAGTGTTTAAAGCAAAAGGCTTAGAATGAGTTACACCAAGCAGTAATAAATACAACTGAGTACTTTTAAGATGATGCAAAAGTAAAATAAAGTAGGTAGAAACACAAGTACAGTAAAAGCAGATGAAATTTATTTATTTTTTTTCTGAACAAGTGCTGAGATCAAAGAAACAGATTTGAGTGCTGAAACTAGAAAACTGGCTAGTTATAAGAAAAAAAAACTAAGCTAGAAGGCTTCCCTCCAACACAGAAGGGCTTGGGGACTCAGAAGCCTACAAATAGTCTATACCACTTAACAGGAAAGGCAGGAAACAAGCTTAATTTTTTTTTCTGTTTCCCAGATGTTCTCTTTGTACACAGTAGGAGTGCCTGAAATCAGAATATGAGCTCACTGCACTCAGTTGAGTGAGCAAATGAGATGGGCCCAGAAGGAGTATCCAAACACAAATTTACAAGAGGGGCAGGCAGTTTCAAGGCCACTAAGATTAACACCAAAAACAGGAAGGGTAGGTGGGACTAACTGAAGAGCAGAGTCAAAACTTCCAGTTCAGTTAATATTCCTGCAACACAGTTAAAATCAATTTAAATACTGTATTTTTTGAAAAGAAAAGTGCAGATAAAGGTACTTAAATTCTCTTATACATCCAGTTGAATACAGCTAGTTCTTAGCCGGCCAAAGCTGAGGTTTTTAAGCAGAAAATATTTCACACTGTACCACTTAAATAGGCAAGGACAGGAAATCAAAGAATGTGGCTACCCCCACACCTGTAATTACTAGCAAATAATAAAATTCAGCAAACACTGACTAACTTCCAGTTCAGTTAATATTCCTGCAACACAGTTAAAATCAATTTAAATACTGTAGTTTTTGAAAAAAAAGTGCAGATAAAGGTACTTAAATTCTCTTATACGTCCAGTTGAATATAGTTAGTTCTTAGCCGGCCAAAGCTGAGGTTTTTAAGCAGAAAATATTTCACACTGTACCACTTAAATAGGCAAGGACAGGAAATCAAAGAATGTGGCTACCCCACACCTGTAATTACTAGCAAATAATAAAATTCAGCAAACACTGACTAACTTCCATTTCAGTTAATATTCCTGCAACACAGTTAAAATCAATTTAAATACTGTATTTTTGGAAAAAAAGTGCAGATAAAGGTACTTAAATTCTCTTATACGTCCAGTTGAATACAGCTAGTTCTTAGCCGGCCAAAGCTGAGGTTTTTAAGCAGAAAATATTTCACACTGTACCACTTAAATAGGCAAGGACAGGAAATCAAAGAATGTGGCTACCCCCACACCTGTAATTACTAGCAAATAATAAAATTCAGCAAACTCTGACTAACTTCCAGTTCAGTTAATATTCCTGCAACACAGTTAAAATCAATTTAAATACTGTATTTTTTGAAAAAAAGTGCAGATAAAGGTACTTAAATTCTCTTATACATCCAGTTGAATACAGCTAGTTCTTAGCCGGCCAAAGCTTAGGTTTTTAAGCCTGGTGTAGACATTATGACCCCCACAGTGATTTAGATCCCCTGTCCCCCCAACCAGGGGAGGAGGTTAGACTAATAATTAAAAAATGTCCTCATAGCCAGGATGTCAGTGATGCCTGAATGATGCCTCCCCTCCAATGGTTCTCATAGTACAGGTGAGTGTATCCCCAGTATTAGAGAATGAATGGTGTCAAGTCAGATAGGGGAGACACAATGGTTGGCTTGATGAAAGGCAGACTCTTCATTGATATGACTACATCTTCTGAAACATTAAATCATGACCTATTACTCTATAAACATAGTAGATTTAACTTTAGACAGAGCACCTTAACTTGGTTCAACAGGTAAATCCCAACCTGAACTTTCCATGTCTATGCAGAAAACCACTTATCTTCTCAAGTTTCTGTCAATACTGGAGTACTTCAGTGTTCCATATTAGGGCCATTACTGTTCTCCCTTTTCATTAATGACACAGTCTATGATATCCCAAAACTCAGCTCTTCTATATGCTAATGATATCTTAATACTCGAATCAGCTACTAAAGTCAGTGCCTGCAACAAAAGCTGCAGAGAAGCTTTACACATTTATGTCAATGGACAGCTAGAAATGTGCTAATAATTAACCATAAAAAGTCAAACATTATTCCATTCAGCACCCAGCTAAAGCTTCCAAAATCCCCTGAATACATAGTTACAGACACAAAGGATAACCATCTCCCTTTAATCACTGAATAAGGACACCTGGGTATAATCCTAGACCCCTCTCTTTCACTAGGCAAATACACTGACTATGGAATAAACAAGACCCTATACCAGCTGTAAATTGGCTATAAAGATAACGCATCTCCTCACCCCTACATCATATTTGGCTATAACCAAGAATGTATTAATACCAAAGACAGAATATGGACTACCCCTCTTTACATTCCAATCATGAGCAAATACCCATAAATTACAAACCACGATTAACAAAATCAGCCACTTTGCACTACTGGCCCATTCTCAGACACACTTTTAGAAATACAAATCAGCTGGCGTCCAGTCACCAAAAGAGCAACTTTCCTCCTTTGCTCATAAATCTACAAACTGAACGTGGGGGGACCAATGTCCCCCTCGCAAGACAATGCTACAAATAAAACAGACAAATTATACACTGAGGGACATTCAACAGGAAGGTTTATTGCTTATAAGACCACACTTCAAAACTAGCACAGTAGAAAGAGTGTTTATCAAATGAGCACCAGCCACCTGGAATCAACAGCCAGCTGAAATCAGGAAACAATACAATATGGACAAATTCAAAGACAATTTAAAAGATCACTTACTTACTACCACTAAATGCTCATGCTTTAGAAACAATGGTAATTGTACACTTGACATAATGTAAATAATTAGACTGAAAATATTTCCATGTGAATAAATAGCTATTGCTTCTCGCATTTCTCTGTATAAGCTATACACTTAATTTCTATTTTCTTAATATTATTTGCATAGATTCCCAGATGTAGAAATCACTATTGCTTTAAACATGGCCTAGGTGCTTTATGCGTTTATATCACGTTATCAAAAGATGAAAATAGTGAATGCTATTTCATCGGCCCCAAAACATCTAAACATAAAAATATCAAACATTCAGAACAGCAAATTTTTTCCCATGGAAAAAAATTGCTGCTCTGAAACACATACACACAACACAAGCACATCAAACAAACAGCAACCACACACATACACTTAAATTCCTACATCTAACACTACACTAAACTAAACATACACTACTATCTACCCACTTACCTTAACCCAAACTCTAACCCTAAGTTCCGTCACTATCGCACACTCACCTAACCCGCACCCTAACCCTAACTCACTTAAACCGCCCCTAACCCTAAAGTCTGTCACTATAGCATACATGCCTAACCTGCGCCCTAACCCTAACTCACTTAACCTGCCCCCAACCCTAACGTACAAACAACTGCACACTTACCTGAATCCAACCCGTAACTTTCCACCACACTGCTAAGAATAGCGAAGCCACAGAAACGGCCAACCGAATTCTTTCCTGAGGAAAGAATTTGCTGTTCTGCAACTTCGCTATTCTTAGCATTTGCTGAATAGTTTCGATATCAGAACATTCAAAGTTTTAATACTTCAATGTTCTGATATAGACCCTCTCTTTATACGTTTGATTTTCTTTTGTATTATATTTAGCCTATGTATACTTATTATTTGTAATGCACTACTTAGCCCGGACTGTGGCTGAAAAGGGTCTTTAGTCCACCTACCCAGTTAACACACTGAAATAAATAAATACATAAATCAAAGGCACCCCAAAAATGAATTACAATTGTGAATAATGACACTAATAAAATAATGTCAGGAAAACAATGAGGGAATTTTTATAGCAGGGTTAGGGTTAACAGGACATTTTTTAAATTTATTTTACATTTAATTACCAGAGTGGTACACTGATCACAAATGACTGGGTATATACATATATTGCATGCACGCACACACACACACACACACACACACACACACACACACACACACACACACACACACACACACACACACACATACACACACACACACACACACATACACACACACACACGCGCGCACACACACATAACTAGCTTTTTTAAAAGTGTGTTCTTAGTAGTCTCAGTAGCTCAAAAGTTAGCACAAGTACCTCTTGTGCAGAAGGCTGTGAGTATTCCCACCTGAGGTAGCTGGATTAGATTTCTAATATTGACTTTGCAATGTAGCATGGAGGATGGTTGCTCCATTCCTGAGTTGTTGGTAGCTCTGGATGGTGTAAGAGATCCCACAATACTTATCAAAGAGTAGGGGGTCTTAAATTGTATACAAAAATTACAAGACAGTACATTTTACCTATTTACAAATATACAAAAGAGATATGTACAATAAGGATTTTGTATTACAAACAGAAAAATAAATAACATTTGTGAATTTTTAAAAAGATGCTCTAGCTTATAAAATTGAAAAAAAAATCATGAAAGAAAAATTGAACAATAAGAAGTAAATCATCCCTCACACTCTTTTGTCCATAACCAAAATTTTAATCTACACAAAACTTTAGTCAAACAACACATCTTCTTATATAGGATTTCATGGCATTTTGCTAAGCATAAGAACTGAATAGCACAGAAAAATGACTTGATTTTCTCAACAGGAGCATCCCATGGAATCCCATACTTTCCAAATCTTATTATAGGGATTGCTACAGTTTTTATTTCCTCAAATGGAAAACCTTGTATAACATATCCAAAAGTGCTGACCTCTAGTACATTAAAAAAAAATCCTCATCATCTTCTTCAAAATTACATCCTTGCCTATGACACCTCCTTTCTGCAAAAGTTTTATACCTCATATTTTGTAATGAGGTAATTTTAGCAAGGGTAGCCACCACAAAAAGTCATTCCATTCTGATATTACCTCATACCGCATTCTCTTTTTTTAATTCCCTCTCTTTCTTGTGCATTTTTCTTAGTATATCCATCTTCATAATAGGAAAACTGTGGTATACATGTATTCTGGAACTTTTCTATTAGCCACAAAGCTATGTAAACTTATTTTTCACTGATGCATCCTCTTCTGAAATTCCTTCACTTCAACTCTCTCATCAAATCTTACTGTCTTTTTTTTATTATTATCCCAAAAAAGATTGGTATCTTTTAAATAAAAATTACTCAACAAATTTTTATCCCTGTCTTTAATGCTTTTTTAATATATAATACATGTATAATGATACTATATGCGTTAAGTCTTCTTCTTTCGGCTTTTCCCGGTTAGGGGTCGCCACAGTGGATCACCTGTCCGCTCATGATTGGCAGTGGAGTTTTACAGTGTCAAGTTGCCAGCTCGGTGCCCAACCTTCCACAGAAGGCATACACACACACGCACTCACACCTAGGGCCAATTTAGCATGTCCAATCCACCTACAGCATGTCTTTGGGATGTGGGAGGAAACCGGAGCACCTGGAGGAAATCCACGTGACCACAGGGAGGACATGCAGACTCTGCACAGAAGGCACCCCAGCCAAGGATCGAACCGGAGAACCTCTTGCTGTTAGGTGTCAATGCTAACCGCTGCACCACCATGGCCACCCATACTATATGCAGTAAATGTAACCCCTATTTTGTTAATTCACTGTAAATATTTTTTTTCTGATGGGATTTAATTGGGATCCCCAGAAAAAAAGAAAAAAACAATATCCTATATTTATTTTTCCTTTCCTTAAGCAAAATACAAAATATCAGCTCTGTAATTTGTTAGTCCCATATGTTCCATTTATTAAACATATTTTGTTCCTAAATGACATTTTGGTGGTTTTCCAAAACTTGTGTCCTTCATTTTTGAAATCACCCCTTCCCATTTTCTCTGAATACTTTCTTGTCCACCAAAAATAAGGTCTAAGGATTTTATTTCCAGTATAGTAAATTCTATACCTAGTATCCCAATGTCTGTCCCAAACCCTTTTACATTTGTCCTTATTTATTTGTAAGCCTACTTTCCCTAAAGTCCATTCTATTCCCTCAAATAAATATGCCAATAACTGATTATTCTTTGAAACTAGCATTAAATCATCATCTGCATAAACTAAAAATTGTAGAATTTCCATAACCTTAACCAAATTCCAATATCCCCTTAAAAATTTAACATTGATGTACTTAATTACTGCATTCATCACCAAGGAAAAAATAATTCCACTTACTGGGCATTCTTACCTAACTCCTCTCTTCGTTTTGATGTCAGTATCTTTCCAACCATTAACAATGACATAGTTGACTTACTGTATACTGTACATTTTAATCAACACATTTTGATACTAAAGCCAAATTGTTCTAATATTTCCCATAATGGTCTTTGCTCTAAACTATCAAAGGCCTTTGCTATATTACACACCAAAAGTACTCCTTCACATCTTCCTTGCATTTCATACACTGTGTTTAAATAACAATAAAAGTTCCTTAATTATTTTTAATGGCAAATCATACATTTCTGTCTTCATATATCTATGAATATCCTCTCTTATTCTAACTTCATAGGTTCGTAGATTAATACTAGGTTAACTGCCCTAGTGGTCCATTTTAAGCCTAGCCATTTACCCCATGTGAGAGTCAAACCCTGCACCTTGTGCTTGTAAGGCAAGCTCCTCAACCATTATGCCAGTCTTCCACCCACTTGTAGAACTTTCATCAATATTTTGTAATCTGTATTACATAGATCAATAGGTCTTCAGTTTTTTATACAATTTATCACCCTTCTTCCATTACAAAATGATAACAGTATGCACAATGCAATTACTATGATTCCCTAAAGTGAACCATTCATCCAAGCCATCCAAAAATACTTTTTTTTGCATATCACCCATGGAAATATAAAAAAACATAAGGAAGCCGATATTTTCCTGGAGAGCTGTCTTTATCTACCTGTCTTAAAACTATTTTAAGCTCATCTAACTAAAGTCTCCTGACAATATATATTTTTTGAAATATACACTTATCTATTCGAAATGTCAATATCCTAATCCTCCACAGTTCTTGCATTCATACAACTTCTCATATATTTTGGTGTAAATGTCAAATGTTGCTTACCTTTTACTCTAGCACAGTTATATCAAACAAACTATAAATAGTATTTTCACACTTTTTAACCCACCCACCAACCTAGAAAAGGTAAAACCTCTTCTTTTTTTCCTTTTAAAATATTTCTGTCTACGTGGTAATGTCTGTACTCCATGTCTACTTTTTTCATAAAATTTTCTTTCTCTCCTTAGAAATTTTAATTGGGTGTTCTACTGAATATTCTTATTTCTGAAATAATGATCTATAAAAATACTTCTCCCTCAGATATTGATATTGTTCTGTTTCATATAATATATATTATTGTCTATAATTGTATTTAAATCCTATTCACCAATCAATAAGGGGCACATAAAAATCTTTTATAGTTAAATGCTCTTCCCATAATGTTTTTACCCTACTCTGCCAGCTTTCTTCCTCCGCCCATTTAGCTGTTAAATTTTAAAGCTTTTCTCTACAAGATTCCCTTCTTCATCAACAAACTCCCCTCATATAGTATACTAATCAGAAAAGCCAGTCAATTCTTTGCCTCCAGATAATTTTTCTTATTTTCTGAGAGGTTACAAATAGTCTATCTTGACCTGGCATTCCTCTCTATAATATTATATCCTTCATCCTGATCTAATTTTAAATTACCTGTCATTAAAAGTTCCTTTCCTGTTCTGACATCTTTGGTTAGCTTGCTTTTTGAACATCTTATATTACAACTGTAGTCACCTGCTACTACAACTGGTAAGTTAACTACTATAAGCCCTCACATCCAACAGTAGGTTGCATCTCAGCTCATATTTTAGACTAGCAGAGAGTTCTGTTGTTCTAACACTAGTATATCTAACTACTGTATTCACCACTAACTCCTTGCCTGTCCACAGTGTCATAACATCTTTAACTGTAACTGCATGCTGTTTATAAAGGAAAGCAACACCCAAACAGGTCTCAGTACCAGCCATAAAAATAATGCCACCCTCCACAGTTTACCAAATTGCTCTCTTTCCCAATAAAAACATAATCTAGTGTCTATGATAATTATAACATCATAATGCCTTTTGAAGCTCTGTAATACTGTAATTCCTCTACATTTACCCGTAATGCTGTTAACATTTAGGGATAAAATGGAAAAAACTAATCATTGTTTTTTTACTTACTCTTTCTACCCATGTCTTTGAGATTTCTTTTTTGTTCTGGGGCTCTGCTACCAATGATACCACTTTTTTTATCCCCTGCCTCCTCGGTATAATTAGTGCTAATGGTCCCCCATTTCTCAGTTTCTGCAGGGTCCTATCCTTTGACAATTTCCACCCTTTCAAATTCTTATAAATGACTGACAGACATCTTTTTCTGCCTACAAGTATGCCTTGTACATTAATTTTGCTTTGTTCTTATATCTCAGAAGAAGCCACACATCTTCCTTAAGTGACTCTATTAGTCTTTTCTGACTGCTCTTCCTCTTGCATTACAGGAGAAAGTTCATGTTGCTCCTTACAGTCAAACCATGTGTCCCTCACTACCACATTTAGTGTACTACAATATACATTCCTTAACTGTATGTCTTTTATCTCTACATTAACTGAATCTTTTGAAAGGACAAACATTTATCAATTGGTCTAATTTCCCATATTGTTTACAACACAAATATTAGGTAACTGAACAACAGCATTCTGTACAAATTTTAATGTTACCCCTGCTTTCTAGTCACCATTACAAATATCCCTGGCATCATGACATTTTACATCAAAAACTGATAATTCCAAGATCATTTTTATATCCATATATTCAGCATTAATTCTTCTAAATTAAAAATTTTATATATATATATATATATATATATATATATATATATATATACACACACATATATATATATGTATATATATACATATATACACATATATATATATATATATATATATATATATATATATACATATATACACACATACACACATATATATATATATATATATATATATATATATGTATATATATATATGTATATATATATATGTATATATATATATATATATATATGTATATATATATATATATATATATATATATATATATATATATATATATATATATATACATATATATATGTGTGTGTGTGTATATATATATATATATATATATATATATATATATATATATTTATATATATGTGTGTGTGTGTGTGTGTGTGTGTGTTTATATATATATATATATATATATATATATATATATATATATATAAACTAGAAATAACATAGTCCTTGTAAACTTCATAGTCATGCTGTTTATCAAAAAGGGGATCTGCTTATAAATACTGTAATTTCAAAATCCTGAAAACCAAAATGCCGACACTGTAATAAAGAAATCTTAAAATACTGAAGGTTTAAAACACCAATGCCCAAAATACAGAATTCAAATGTGCAAACCTTACATACAACTCCCCTACACCAAACCAGCACTACACAAAAACAAAACAATAATGTATACCACTGAAAACAAACAAGAACTCTTTGTAAAAATTAAATAACTACTTACTACCTTCCCTCTGCAAACTGGACTATCTAAAACCTACCTAAGTGGGGGGCTATGCCCCCATACCACCCTGTAATTATATATACTAACTTGGGTATCGCACTATAGTGGGGAAAAAAAGAGTATTTGCGTTTTTTTTACCCTACAGTACAGTACACACATTTGCTACATGTCTGGAGTGTATGAAACATCTGCCATATTTGTTCACATACTGCCTATATAAATTTAAAGAGACATACCACATTTACAAACAGTTAATAAGGATTTCCTGCGTTACTATCGGTATCCCAAAATCGTCACTTTAACCTTCAGTCTTATGACACTCGGCAATCTAAACTTTCAGTCTTTTGAGCATTGGTGTTTAAAACTTTCAGTATTTTAAGATTCTGGCTTTCTGATCTCAGCATGTTGGTCTTTGGGATTTTGAAATTACAGTATTTAGAAGTAGATCCCAAAAAGATCCACAAACATACATGTGTTTCAAAATACATGTCAGCAAAAATGTCATTTCCTAGCTGAATGATAGCACCTACATCCATAAGAACAAAGCCTAAAGGCTTAATAATATAATCCCACAGTTTATTTATGTTTAGTTCTCCGTGAAAAATCTGCTCTGTTTTTGTAATCCCCAAATACTGCTGCAACACTCACATAAATATGTTTTGATTGTGTTACTGAGTGACCTTTTGGTTCACACTGTCTCTCTCTCTCTCTCTCTCTCTCTCTCTCTCTCTCTCCCTGCTCCTTCCTTTCTGACCTCTTGACATTCCACATCACATGCCTCAGTGTCTAGGTCCAAAGTATGCCTGGGAGTTTTAGTTTCTGATGGCATGCTCACACTCTGTCCTGGCAATCACTTTTCCATTAAATCACCTCAGAATAAAGCAAACTCTGTTGGTTCTGCTAATTATCATTGACACCAAATCTTTATCTTGTAATACCCAAGACTGTAGTGTAAGCATTTCACCATTTTTTTATTAGAAGTTACTTCTTCCACAGTGTGTACAGACACAGCCTCTGCCATGCTGTTATTTCTGACATCTTGAACTCTCTGCCCCTGCAAAGAGTAGGGAATGTTCCCCAGTGCCCTGAATAAATTTACCATAGTCAGTATGAATACTACCTCAGGTCTCCTCTAAAAAGAGGTCATTGACCTAGTGAGAATAACCCAGTCAGCAAATTATGAATAGCTAAATAAAAAAAAGTTGTAGGAGTATCACTTATCATATAATTAAAAATGTGTTAATCGGTATAAAGTTGGAAGGGTTATCTAAGAAAGTGAAAGGTTGAATGATTTCATCACTTGGTACAGAGGTTAAACAGTATTTTCCAATAACAGTATTCAAAGTTGAATTTTGACCGATTACAGGTAACAAAATGACATAGAAATGCAAGTTCAAGAGAGCAGAGCAGCTTAGAAATGTGGAAGATTCTCTACCTGACTAATAGTTGAGGTATGGCCAGCTTTGGTTGCATTGCATTAGCTATTCTACCTAACATTTGGAGTCATTCAGAGATCTGGCTGTCATTCATCCAAGAGCAAGCCCTTGGACAATAAGCCTGTTACACAGCCATAGGTCTATGACCTCTACTCTATGTGTGCTATTTTCATAGGTCTATAACCTGTACACTAGGTGTGTCATATTCACAGGTCTGTGACCGATGTACTGCATGTGTGTGACATACTCATAGGTCTGTGACCTGTACATTAGGTGTGACATACTCATAGGTATGTGACCAGTACCCTA